>NC_018335.1:1226953-1267119 GCF_000234665.1 Leishmania mexicana MHOM/GT/2001/U1103
CCGCCGCTGCTCCTGCCGGGCCGTTCGATAGGTGTGCGTTTCTCTCTCTCTCGTCACGCAACGGGTTGCGAGCGGAGTGGGGAGCGTGACGAGCCGATGCTGTGTCGACGCTGGATGCTGCAGTTTTCGCTTGCCATATCGTTCGCGTCTTGAAGGTACTTTTATGTGTGTGCCTTTTTAGTATTTCCTCCCGTAGTGCGTGTGCTTGTGCCCCACAGCCGCGGATACAATGCGGTGCGCGATTTCCGCTTCGCTTGCCTGCCGGCAGCCCGCCTGTACGTGTCTTTGTATCTGACGGCGCACCGACACTCCGCCCAGCTAAGCCACGTGTAGGTGAGCACCCGTTGCCTTATCACTTCTTCACCATCATTAATCATCACACGCACAGGCGCACACAGCGCCACGAAAGGCAGAAAGAAAGGGGGTACGCCGTGCTGCAGTCGTCCTGCCGGCCGCATTGTATGCCTGAGTTTATCCCACTCTGATGCGCGCGCCACTCACACGCCAAGAGCAGCAGAGCATTACCGCTGTGCATCTGAGCTGTCCCCATAAGGGGTCTGTGCGCTGCAGTATGCCCATGCTGGTGATGGTATGCGCATAAGCAGACTCTTCAATGGCGAAGCCTCCGTAACAATCGAGTCGACCACAACATACACGATCCTCAGCCGTGATCCCCCTGTGGCTCGCAGGCTGAGCGAGTACGTGCCAGCTTCGTATACCCAACACAATCCTACTTGTCACCCAACCCCTCCTTCCCGGCGACTTGGGTGCTTCTTCCACCGCCTCCCGATTTCTCACTCCATGCACGCTCATCACCTCTGTCCTTATGGGCGTGTCTTTCTCGGTGCTTGCGTGTTTCATTCCTCCCCCCTCTCCACTCCCGCCTCAGCGTCTCTGACGTGCGCGCATGTAAATTTATTTTGGTGCTCCGCCGCGTTGTTGTGCCCGAATCCGTCTTCTGCTCCTTGTTCCTCAAAGCGAGAGAACCAAACAAAAAGCAGATCACGCAGGCAAAGACGCGGGCACCCTCACGACTTGATAGCCCCCCACCCCCTCCCCTCTCTCCCTGCCTGATCCCCTTGTCCCCACCGCGCTCACACACACACACACACACACACATACAGCATCAACACCGGCGCATTCTTTCTTCTCCCCCTCCCCCTCCCACTACCATTACAGACGAACACACGGCACTCGCCATCGCCCTCCTCGTGCGCGCGTGGATCACCTTCCGCACTCTGCATCTTGTAACGGCAGCAGCGCCATTTCGCCCCAGTCTATTACTCCTCCCCCTCTCTCTCTACCTCTGCCTCGCCGAGAGACACGCACGGACGGGGGAAAGAAGACACGAGGGGGGGGGGCGGAGCAAACAGCGAAGGTTACGAGTTTATCCTCGTGCCGCTCTCCTCGGCGAGCTGCTTGACATGACATCCATGGCACGCCACTACTCTCTTTCCAATCCGCCGCCGGCCGAGGGCGCGCTGGATGGCCGCGAGACGGCGCACGAGGCGGAGATACTGGAGGTGCAAGCTCTCCAGGCAGAGCGTGATGGTGAATGCGGGCGCGGTATACTGCTCATGGAGCGCGCGCTGCAGATTCGCTGCCACCTGGTGAACCAGCTGCGCGAAAAATGGGCAAATGCTGCGTCAGGGACGGGGTTTTCGCCGGGCGCCGCCGCTCATCGCATGTCTGTCCTCGCTAATGTGGATGCGGTGAGTAAAGAAGAGCTTCTTTTAGAGTATCAGACCCAATGCGGTGAGCTCTACGACGCGGCCGAGCGCCTCGTGGTTCGCTGCAACGGGCTCGCTGTCGAGCACTTTAAGCGAGGCGCATTCTCGGAAGCCAGCCCACTCCTCGAGTACGCGATGCAGTTAACGGAGGATGAGGCGTATCCGCTATGCGAGGTCGATGACCGACGGCGGCACTTGCGTGGAGTCACGCTCAACAACCTCGGCTGCATGGAGCGCCGCCGCGGCCACTTCTCCGAAGCACTACAGTACATGAAGTCGTCGATGGAGATGACTGGTGTCGAGTCACCTGTGGCTTACATGAACACCAGCGCTATTCTTATCCAGCTCCGGCTCAGCGACGAAGCGGTGCGGATGGCGGAGCGCTCCATCGAGCTACTTTACCA
Organism: Leishmania mexicana MHOM/GT/2001/U1103; assembly: GCF_000234665.1. Taxonomy (NCBI): domain Eukaryota; phylum Euglenozoa; class Kinetoplastea; order Trypanosomatida; family Trypanosomatidae; genus Leishmania; species Leishmania mexicana. The sequence continues at coordinate 1,229,088 of NC_018335.1, forward strand.
AACACCTGAGGACCCGTCGCTGCTGGCAGTGGCGCATCACAACCTGGCGATGGCACTCGAGCCGGTTGATCCGGCACGGTGCGTGGAGGAGTATGCGCTAGCATACCGGACGGCCTGCTCCACACTGGGCCCGGAGAGCGAGACGAGTCTGTCTATTCAGCGCAGCTGGAGGCGGTATGAGGCGACGCGCGTGCCTCCGGCAATGGGGGCGCTCTTCACGGTCGGTGATGGCGCCGCTGCATCTCGGCTGCGTGGGCTCGTTGGTGCCGCGCCAACCAGACATGCGTACACTGCGCCGCATCGCTTGCCGGCAACGCTGCCGCGCACACACACCGGCAAAAGCGGCACTGGGTCCCCGATCGACGTGATGGAGCTCTTTCCGCACCCTTTTCTGCCCAGCGCGTCCGTCTCGTCCGCGCCGACGAAGACGCCGCGGGATGTGACGCCGATCTACCGCCCCGCAGTGGTGCCTCGTCGGCCTCTTGCCCCTGGACCGCCGTCAGGCGTAACGGCAACCTCATCCAATCGCAGTCGTGAGCCGCAGCCGCAGCCGCAGCCGCAGCCGCGCCACCAGCAGCAAGAGCAGCACCGGCAGCCACGGCGTCAGTATGGGACGGAGAAGGCGATACGTTCCTCGCTACCAGCCTCCCGCACTGCGGTGGCGGCCCCACGGCCGCCACCCGCCAACCGGCCGAACGAGAGTGCGGTGGCCGCCCCGCGGCAGCCACCCGCCAACCGGCCGAACGAGCGTGCGGTGGCAGCCGGCAGCGGCCGCGTCGCCGCTTCAATGACGCTGTCGCCTCCGGCCTCTCGCCAGAGGCAAGCGACCGCCCAGCGGCGCAACTCGCCTACCACACCAGCGCAAGAGTCGTCACGGCAGTCACCGCCGCGTACAAGCATCCGTCAGCAACGCTTGCCGGTGCAAAGGAGTACGGCAGATGCGTCCCTCACGGGTAGCGTGCTACGAAAGCGGGAGAAGAGCACATCACACTACGCCAATGACCGGTTCACAACGCAGGCGTCGTCCACCGCGCTGTCGTCTTCCGCTGCGCAGTCACCAGGACGCGGGCCACGTCGCCCCATCAAGGAGAGCGGCAGCAGCAACTATTCTCTCTCCCTGCCACTGCCGCGAAGCCTCCCGCCATTGCAGACCGCCGTCGCTGCAGAGTCGCCTGCGGTGGCGCCGAATCCGTCGTACTCCCGCTCGTCGCACGACACGAATGCGAATGCGCCGCTCCCGCCCACCTCCGCGTCGTTTTCCCTCACGTCGGATCCGCTGGCGTTTCTGCAGAATCGACTCGAAATTCTGCTTCAAGACGAAGAAGAGCTAGAGCACAAGTACGCCCAAGCGACAGTGATTCAGCGGTACTACCGCGGCCACCTGGCCCATCGTCATGTGACCGCACTCCGAGCCACGCGCGCGAGTTATGCGCGGCTTGCCCAGCTGCGCCGTCATATGGCCGCACGCCGAATTCAGCGAGCGTTTCGGCGCCACCGACGTCACAGCCGCTACCCTCTTGCAGCTGGTCAGCTGGGCCGCTACGCAGCAGCCGGAGGCCGACGCGGTGCTCAGCACCAAGCGGCTACGCAGCTGCAGCGAATTGCGCGCGGTTGGCTGGCACGGCGTCACTACGCGCAGCTGCGCAAGTACGCATGTGAGAGTCCAGCAGCTGCGACTCGCATCCAGCGCTGGATTCGCGCACTGCAAGCGCGACGCCACTACGCAGCCTTGCTCGCCGCAAAGGCGCAGCAGGAGGCAGTGGCGCTTGAGCATGAACGTCGTCAGTACGCAGCGACTCGCATTCAAGGCCAGTGGCTCACCCACATACAGCGCAGAGCATGCCAGGCGGGCCTGCGCAACCGTATGATGGCCCGTGCCGCCGAGGATGCCCGATGCCGCATGAGGGCGGCTATCAGTATCCAGTCGGCATGGCGAGGGTATCAGGCGCGCCGGCTCTATCAAGACATGTACTGGCGCACCTCCCAGCTGCGTACGGCTCGAGTGGAGTACCAGCAACGCCGTCAGGCTGCTGTGCGACTTCAGGCATTTGGGCGGATGCTCATAGCCAGGCAGCACGCAACGCCGCTGCTCACGGTCGCCCGCTTCCGAGCAGCGGCTGAGATTCGAACCCGCAGCCACGAAGGGCAGGCCGCTATTAGGATTCAGTGTGCCTATCGCCGCCACGTGGCTCGTCGAGTGTGTGCCGCCAAGCGTGCAGCGCGCAAGAAGCAGATTAGCCAGGGCCTAATGCAGGTGCACACCGCAACTGTGCAACGTGCAGGACGAGGCTACATGGCGCGGAAAGACGTAGGGACAAAGTTGTCAGCGCTGCAGGCTGAGGCAGAGCGGTACGAGCGTCGTCTGCTGGCTTTGAAGCAGAAAGAGCTGGAGGCTGCACGCGCTGTCGCGCTGACGTCTCAGCTCAATGTTTCCGCACTACGCGAAGGCGAGGGTGAGGAGCGGCGCATGCTTACCGGGGCGGAGCAGCAGCAGTGGCACGACGTGCTCACGCAGTGCAACGCACTGTTAGCGGCGGCGAAGGAGACTGAGGTAGAGAAAGAGGCTATGAAGGCCATTTCGTCACTGGCCTTACATGACTTTTCCCGCATCATCAAGGCGAAGAAGGAGCGAGCCCATCGCCAAGAGGCGCGTGACGCCTACCTGGACCAGTGCGCGGCAGAGGATGCCGAGGCGCATAGGGAGATGTGCGCGCGCGTGGTAACTGACTTCATGCGTAGCGCCGCCGCCCGCAGCACCTTGCTTAGATTAGCCAAGACGATGAGCTCGTGCAACGACGCTCGTGCGTTGCAGGAGGAGGATGATAAGACGCCTGCGGCTGCGACGACGGATGAAGCAGCCGAGAAGCGTCCGCTCACGGCGGAGCAGATTGCCGCTGAGCGTGCGGAGCTGGACCGGCTGGAGCACGAGGAGCTGCTGGCTTCTGAAGCCGCGGCAGCCGAGAAGCGCCCGCTCACGGCGGAGCAGATTGCCGCTGAGCGTGCGGAGCTGGACCGGCTGGAGCACGAGGAGCTGCTGGCTTCTGAAGCCGCGGCAGCCGAGAAGCGCCCGCTCACGGCGGAGCAGATTGCCGCTGAGCGTGCGGAGCTGGACCGGCTGGAGCACGAGGAGCTGCTGGCTTCTGAAGCCGCGGCAGCCGAGAAGCGCCCGCTCACGGCGGAGCAGATTGCCGCTGAGCGTGCGGAGCTGGACCGGCTGGAGCGCGAGGTGCTGGGTGATAGAGATACCTCAAGTGCGTACGAGGAAGAGGCACCTCCAGCTGCTGGTGAGTCTATCACTTCTGCAGATGCATCTATTAGTGCCAGTGCTTTGGCAGATGTGATGCTGGCTCGTCTAAGGGCCATCTGGCAGGCCGAGGTGGCGGCAGAAAAACAGCGCCGCCGAAAACAAGAGGAGCTGCATCGTGCAATGTTCGAACACAGGCAGCTGCGCATCGCAGCCGCCGAAGAGGGAGAGGAGCTCGCTCCCTATCGTATTAACCGAGTGCGCCTGCAGATGCCATTTGCGGCTGCGCCGGAGAAGGCCCTCCCGTCGCCGGCAGAGTCGTCCGCAGCTATGGGGAACAAGTACTGTCAGGAGCGCGCTGCGCAGGAGCTTGCTGCAGTGCAGTGCATCGAACGCCACTTCATTGGCTGGGGTGCCCGAAAGCACCTGAAGGCACTGCTGCGCGTGCTGGATGAGTATCTCAGTGCCCTGCAAGACTTTGACCGTCATGAGAGGCCGGTGCTTACTTACGTGCGGCTTCGCGAAGTACTCACGCGTTATCCAGAATTGCGAACGCGTGTTTCGCAGGTGCCCGTTTCATCCCCCCCTGGATATTCCGCCATTGCAGACGGCAACTCATCCGCTTCGCCATCTATACCACAAACATCCAGGAAAACTCTGAAAGATTTTTCCCGCATCATCAAGGCGAAGAAGGAGCGAGCCCATCGCCAAGAGGCGCGTGACGCCTACCTGGACCAGTGCGCGGCAGAGGATGCCGAGGCGCATAGGGAGATGTGCGCGCGCGTGGTAACTGACTTCATGCGTAGCGCCGCCGCCCGCAGCACCTTGCTTAGATTAGCCAAGACGATGAGCTCGTGCAACGACGCTCGTGCGTTGCAGGAGGAGGATGATAAGACGCCTGCGGCTGCGACGACGGATGAAGCAGCCGAGAAGCGTCCGCTCACGGCGGAGCAGATTGCCGCTGAGCGTGCGGAGCTGGACCGGCTGGAGCACGAGGAGCTGCTGGCTTCTGAAGCCGCGGCAGCCGAGAAGCGCCCGCTCACGGCGGAGCAGATTGCCGCTGAGCGTGCGGAGCTGGACCGGCTGGAGCACGAGGAGCTGCTGGCTTCTGAAGCCGCGGCAGCCGAGAAGCGCCCGCTCACGGCGGAGCAGATTGCCGCTGAGCGTGCGGAGCTGGACCGGCTGGAGCACGAGGAGCTGCTGGCTTCTGAAGCCGCGGCAGCCGAGAAGCGCCCGCTCACGGCGGAGCAGATTGCCGCTGAGCGTGCGGAGCTGGACCGGCTGGAGCACGAGGAGCTGCTGGCTTCTGAAGCCGCGGCAGCCGAGAAGCGCCCGCTCACGGCGGAGCAGATTGCCGCTGAGCGTGCGGAGCTGGACCGGCTGGAGCACGAGGAGCTGCTGGCTTCTGAAGCCGCGGCAGCCGAGAAGCGCCCGCTCACGGCGGAGCAGATTGCCGCTGAGCGTGCGGAGCTGGACCGGCTGGAGCACGAGGAGCTGCTGGCTTCTGAAGCCGCGGCAGCCGAGAAGCGCCCGCTCACGGCGGAGCAGATTGCCGCTGAGCGTGCGGAGCTGGACCGGCTGGAGCACGAGGAGCTGCTGGCTTCTGAAGCCGCGGCAGCCGAGAAGCGCCCGCTCACGGCGGAGCAGATTGCCGCTGAGCGTGCGGAGCTGGACCGGCTGGAGCGCGAGGAGAGAGATGCCGATGCAGAGGAGGGGAAAGCGCCGCGGCCGTTGGCGTCCGAGGAGCTGCTCGCGGACGGTGCAGCGGTTGGCCTTCTTGAACGCCGGGAACAAATAGGCGGCGAAGAGGGAGCTAGACGTCTCCGGCGACGACTGACGGAACAGCAGGTTATGGTGGAACGCTTGGCGTTGGACCAGCTGGACTACCTCGAGCAGGTGGCAACGGAGCGCGGAAGGGTGGACCGACTGAGCTGCGTGGAGCACAACGTGTTGAGTGCAGCTGTTCTTCATGCGCAGAGGGTGCAGGAGGAGCGTTGCAGCGCTGATACCGCGTACACCTCGACGTCGTCAACGGTGAGGCCATTCGCGCCACAGCAGCGGGAAGGCCTCACCAGCAGCGAGGCGGGTGGCCGCTTGTGGGTGTTTGCCAAGGCCATCCGAGACAAAAAGGACCTGCGCCAACGGCAAGCTGCCCGTGATGCTTACCTGCAAGAGATGCACAATGAAAATGCCATTGATGCCGACGAAGAGGAGAAGCAGCAGGAGGAACGCGCAACGACGCCTTCCTCGGGTGGAAGTACGTGGCCGCGGTGCAGCAACGAGATAAGCGGCGAGGATAGAGAGGTGGTGGACCAGGAGGCGATGTGCCAGCTGTACCATCAAGAGCGCCGATCCTTTGCCTCCTCGCTTGTAGGCGGCTTTGTCGATATCATCAAGGCGAAGAAGGAGCGAGCCCATCGCCAAGAGGCGCGTGACGCCTACCTGGACCAGTGCGCGGCAGAGGATGCCGAGGCGCATAGGGAGATGTGCGCGCGCGTGGTAACTGACTTCATGCGTAGCGCCGCCGCCCGCAGCACCTTGCTTAGATTAGCCAAGACGATGAGCTCGTGCAACGACGCTCGTGCGTTGCAGGAGGAGGATGATAAGACGCCTGCGGCTGCGACGACGGATGATGGCAGCGATGAGGGTGCGTACGCAACCTCTGCCGAGCTGTGTGAGCACTCCGCTTTGTCTGCGGCTCTCAGAATCCAAGGTTTCTTCAGGGGCGTGCAGGCAAGGCGTCGACTGCGAGTACTGCAAGAGGGATACCGTGCCTACCTCGAGGAGGAACTTGCGGTAGAGGAGCTACTGTACTCAGCGGCGGTTACCATTCAGCGCTTGTACCGCGGCCATCTGGCACGTCGGCAGGCGGCCATGGCTATTGTGCAGCGTGATCTCTACCTGCTGTCACTCCAGGAAGAGGATTGGTCAGGTACGGGTTCGAAGTGCGAAGAAGATGGGAGCGATGCGCCCTTGCCAGCATCTTTATCTGTTTTCGCTTCCTCACCGAAGGGTGTCGCAGGCGGCGGGGCTGAGGGAGCGACGACTTGCTCCTTCACCCCACGCCGCTCTTCTTCGTCGTCCTATACTGGTCTGCGTGAAATTGCCAGCACAGCCATCGTGACGGAGGTGAATGAGACGGACGAGGCAGGGCTGGATCAGCTCTTGCATCGCTCCTGAGCTGCCTCTCTCCATCTTGCGTGGGGGACACGGCAGGAGCACCCGCGCCTCCCTCGTTCTCGGGCACACAGTCAGACGATTTGCGTGTGTTTGGATTTTGCCGCTCTCTTCTTTACCCGCCTGCTTGCGTTCTTCCTTTTCGCGACTCGTATTATACTGTTATACTGTTGGTGGACCCCACTAGAGGAGAAAAGAGAGAGCGATGTGGTGGATGGCGGTGCCCCGATGTATCTGTGTCGTGGCTGTCACCGCCGCCACTCGCGGTATTACCGATTGCCAAGAGAGTGGCGAACAACACCCCCCGTTAGTTTCGTTTCTCTGCCTCCGTACCTCACAATCAGTCTCGTCGGTGGCATTCTCCTTGGTCGCTTTCTTCTTGAATATGTTTTCTGCTCTCTTCCCATTTTCGGCGTTTTTTTTTGCTGTCGTTTCCGCGGACGGTTGCTCTCTGCCTAATGGTTGGTGCGTCTGTTCTCTCCGCATTCGGCTTCACGACGGCTGCTTGTGGTGCGTGTGCGCGCCACAGTCTGTATACATGTTCATGTGCTGAGGTGTGTGTGCGTGTATGTGCGCACCTTTTTTTTTTCGCATGTGCCTTTGCTGTTCTTGATGTTGAGCTTTTATGTACAGAACATCAGCAAAGAGGGCCAATGAGCCACTCCTTCTCTCTTGGTTGGATCGATGTAGCTGGCACAGGCCGAGCTCGCGAGGGGAGGAGGTCTGCCACGTTCTGTTTGCCTGCTTGTGACTTGGAACACACAACCATCCCTCACCTCCCCTCGCTTGCTCTCGGTTTCGGTTGCTCGTTTTTCCTTCATTTTCCGCGTTGTCTTTTTCGTTATTGGATGCTCGTTACCGCTTTGCCGCGGTTCTGTGGCCATCACGATTCGTGCTCTATTCCGTCTTCTCTCTCGATGAGCCACATCCACCACCACCACCCCCCTCCCCCCTTTCCCACCCAGCTTACTGCCACTTCGATGTACATTGTCGTTTTCTTCGACTTCAACTAGAATGCCGGAGCACAAAGAGCGCGCGATATTAGATAGGCAACAGGACGGAGAAACTGCAACCCCTCTCTCCCCCCGAACAAACAAACAAAAAAAACCACAAGATGAGAGCTGGTATGGGGGAAGTTTCATGCCTCCCTCCCTGCGCACCGCTGTCCCTTGTCTTGCGTGTGCTTGCTCTCTCTTTTCTTGTTTTTTAGTTCCCCCCTCTTTTGGCTTGAGTCCACTGTGAACCTGTAGCGGCGAGCTACAACGAAACCGCCAAAACGAATAAAGGGAGCGGATTGCACTCGATCTTCTCTCAGGATGCGTGGCAACGTCACCTCTTACCCCATCCACTTTCGCTCTCTCGCTCTTGTACATCTGTGAAGTGCTGAGACGAAGGGCTGGAGTGAGGATGAGAAGAGAGCGTGTTTTGCGCTTGGGTGGAAAGCCGCCCCAGCTGGAACTTGCGGAGGACTCACTGCGCATGCCATAAAAGGCTTCGCATCGCTACGTCCGCGTGCGTGGGTGGGCGGAGGCGTATGCACTCGTCGAGGACTTTTCGGTATCGTTTTGCTTTGTTCTCCTCTCCTCTATGCATCTCTCTCTCTCCCCCCACACACACACGAGCTTGAAAGTCGACACATCACAAAGGAACGGGACATCGCATCAGTGGCTACTGTGCGAGACGGGAGGAATACGGTCGTGCATCTTAGCGTCTTTGGCGCCTCTGTTTTTGTTTCCTGTTGGTTGCCGCCACGCCTCCCTGCGTCATCCACACCCGCATTCTGCCCATCTGCGCCATGATCTTTGATCCGTGCGGCGACTTGCTCAAGGATTACAGCGCCTTCTGCGAATCCCTATGTGTTACGGAGAGGGAGGACGTGTACAGTGCCATTCTTACTCGTGTCGTCGAAGTGCCACCTTTGCCTGAAGATGAGCTCGAGGTGTCTGAAGGGGTCAGCGGTGGTGCCGGGGATGCAGTGGACCGGCGTCTGATATCAGCCGCTGCGAACGCGAAAGGATCGCGCCCGTCGACCAAGACGGCTTCCAAGGAAAAGGCCAGTGCTGGCGGCAAACACAAGAGCCTTTTCAAGGGCTCGCAGGAGGCTTCGACGAAGCCTGCGGAAGAGGAGACGCCACCCCGTCTCCCGGTGACGCCTACTATGACGTACGTCTCACTCCGCTACCCCGTCTTCTGCGTGAACCAGCGCGATATGACACCGCTCTCTCGCGCCATGCCGCACTGCCCTTCCTTGCTCTCCGTGGAGCTGATCGGGTGCGGGCTGAGCGTGCAGAGCTACATGCAGCTCGTAGAGGCGGTGTATCGTAGCCCGCGTGTCTTGTCTGTAGCAGTGGATTTCAACCAGCACATCAGCGGAGGCTCTTCCACGCCTTACCCTCTCGACAAGGCCAGTCATGCGCGTTTGCTCGAAAACACGCGAGAGCAGGCTGGGTTCGTGATTGACCCGACTCTGCGAAATGCCGCATCGCCGTCACTCGGCGATGCCCTGGAGATGTCAGTCGGCGACCTCTGCGGCCTCTCCGTCGCTTCCGGAAACTCGCCGGAGGGGCCCCTCAGCTTGAACACAGTTCCTGCAATCCCTCCCGGTGGTGCGAGCACGGCTGACGCGGCGGCCAGTGGTGACCGCAACAGTTCTCGCGCTGTCGGGGGTGACCCGAAGCCGGTGGCTATGCGCAATTCGAGGCTGTCGCAGACCACAGCAGCAGACGCGTCAGTCACCGCCTTGACCGAGACTCAGCGGGTCGGAGAGGCCGGCGATGAGGACCACGGCGGGGGCAGCTCAGAGCTGTACTTTTACCCCACGCAGTACTGCGGTCTGGATCAGCTGCCCACGCAGCTGGAGCTGCAGCTGCAGGAGGAGACGGAGAAGAAAGGCAAGGTGGATGGCAAGCGGCTGCAGCAGGTACAGGCGCAGCGTGACACCTTGCGCAGCTTCAATCGGAAAAACCGCATGTCAGTTCCCAAATCGTGGGACGGAATCCTCTTCACCGGCATCCGCTTCCTCAGCTTGCGCGGAAACGGCATCGACGACGCAGCCGTAACCGGCATCGTGGATGTGCTAAAGCACAATCCCCGCTCGCAGCTCGAATCGCTCAATCTCTGGGGCAACAACATCACCGACCTTGGTGCCACGGCGCTGGCGCAGCTGCTGCGCCATAATCGAGACATCCGTGTCTTAGACGTCGGCAATAATAAGCTGAGCGACACTGGTCTTCTAGAGCTGGTTGACACGTTTCGCATGCATCAAGTGTCATCGCTAGAGGAGGTACTTGCGGTGCGACGTGCCTACTTGACCAGACGAGGCGCCACAGCCGAGGAGCGCAAGGCTTCGGGGCAGCCGTTGTTGGCTACCGATATCCCAAGCTATGAAGATCTCTACGCCTACTGGTGGTACATGAAGCAGCAGCAGCTACACCAGCAGCCGCCGCCGCTTCCACACGTGACCGAGCGTAGTGGCGCTGCGGATGCCACGTCCCAAGTGTGGAACAACTCTCTCTCTCCCGCTCCTTACCTGGCGCCGCCGCCTCCGCCTCCGCAGCGCGATGCATCGCTCAGCCCCAGTTCAAGCGCAAAGCGGACTTCTTCGTCGAAGAGCAAATCCGTCAGGTCGGAGTTGGTTGCTGGAGGCTGCAGTGGCGGGTCAATGACATCCGCAGCAGGTACACTGTCCTCATCTGCTGCGAGGGCAGCGATGCGTCCTACGGCGGCCTTCGACAGAGACTGCGTGCGGGTGTGCCACCTCGCCGAGAACGACCCATTCATCCGTGTACCAGGCAATACGGTACTGGAGGTGCTGAACATGGAGGAAAACCGCTACGTCACCATCGTCGGCGTGCGCGAGGCTGCGCGGCGACTTGCCCTACGCGAACCAACAACGACGGCGGAGATGCTATCTATGGTTGAGGTCCGGGAAGTGCACTTAACGCCGCCACTTTCAGCATCTGGGCCGCATTCCGCCGCCAGCTCGAGCATGGAAGGGGCTAATAAACGCCTCTCCAGCGCCGTCCACCGTAGCACGCCCGTTGCCTCGCAGCCGACGCCGGCACCGTTGACGGTGATTCACCCGCCTGAGCTACACTGCGCCGGGCTGCGGTTGCGCATGTGCGCCGTGGGATGCCACCGCGAGTCTGATCGCAGGACGTGGCCAGAGATGGATGAGGTGCAGCAGCGCCTGAACGCCTCCCTGGAACAGTGGTCCCACTCTCGTGCCGCTTTGCGCACATGATGCTCAAAATGAAAAGAAGTGCAAGGGGAGGGTGGGGGAGGCGGGCGGCGGCAGCGCAAAGAGGAGGGGTAGAGACTGACCACGCGAACCAGCGGCACTGAGTGATGGTGATGCATGCCATGGCGCCCTTGCCACTGCTGTCGCATGAACGCATGCCCACACACACACTCGCGCAAGCACCACTGGACCATCGCCCGGTGCCCAAAGGACACCTCTTTGTTTTCTTTTGATGTGTACTCTCCTCTCTGTTTCTGTGTATGTTCTCTTACCTTGGCGTCATGCTGGGCGGAGGCTTCACTAGCTTGACTCTGCACATATATGCGTGCCTGCGTGCATGCTCACCGAGAACGAGCTCATGGAGAGGGTGCGGCTAGAGTTTCCGAGTATGAGAGGTCACGCGACTCGTTGCTCGCTCCCAAAAAGGGTCGCACCCCCTCTCGCTCTCTTCTCCGTGTGGGGTCGCGTGCCTGAGCGCTGCCTGTTGTGCTCTCTCAAACGAACGAGCGCCCACGTGCGCGAGGTCAGAACTGCGATGTAATCCCAACGAAGAGACAAGCAACGGCGCTGAAGAAGAAAAGCGCAGCAGTCATCGTTCTACTCTCGCGCTTCCCTTTCTACGCTTCATGTGCGTGTATGCGCACCCCTCCCCCTCGCCTCTCTCTCTGTCTCTGGGTCGACGATGTCGCTGCTGGAACCACCGCGGCGCCACCAAGTGACGTATGTACGGGTTTGGACGGAGACGAGGTGGAGGAGCGAAAAGGCAGAAGGCGCTGCTTCAGGCGGGAGACGGAGGGGACCATTCCACCCTCCACAGCTGGAAAGTGACTGAACAGAAAATGTGTACGGTGGCGTAGGAAGCTGATAAGACCCCATAGACGGGTTGCGGGCTGTCAAGCGCACCTCCCAACCTCTCCCTGTCCCCTGCCTCCTTGTTTAACCTTTTTTTTTGGAACGGGCCATCACGGCATTCGCGCCCCCCCTTTCCCCCCATCACCACCAACGCATCAGCATACCGCGGGCCGGAGCAGCACCTAAAAAAAAGTGAGCGAGCGTCCTTCGCACATATTTTATAGGACGGTGCTGCCCTCCTCGTGCTTTCGGTGACACTTAGCCGTACCTCTTTCTTCCTTGTTCACCGTAGTAGTGATAGGGATAGCCAAGGGAGACAACGTAGCTCTCTCTCTCTCGTTGTGTAGTGTCGGCGAACCAGAAGGTGAACGCGTTCACGCGCGATCGCGGCCATCACACGACTGTAAGTGCCCGTGTGCGGTCAGTCTTCCCCCTTTTCTTTTTCCTTGGGCCAGTGAGGAGCAACGCGCACTTCAGCAGTCGTCCGTCAGGCCACTTCTCGGCTTCGACTTATTTGTTGTCTCCTCCCTCGACGTTTTCGTCCTGCGATAGACAGGATGTCTTGGCGGGCGCGATTCACGCCCTGCGTGGGCTCCCTCACAGTGTGGCTGAACCCCAAGGATCCGAACTGCTTCGGCGTGCGCAACTGGTGGCGCAACAATCTGCCGGAGCTGCAACTGCTGAACCCCTTTTGCACCTTCACAATACAGGAGCTTTCCTTCGGTGAACCGCACATGTACGTCAACTATACGCCAACAGATCAGCGCATGATCCGGCTAGCCGGGGCGACGGAGGAGGAGTGCGAGGAGATCATGGAGGCGTGCATCACGTATGGCATGAACCACGCCATTATCGAGCGTCCTCGCACCGACGACGGTGGTGACTTAGTGAACCAACCAGCCATCACATCCTTTGGCTACACTGAGAGCTTCACCGCGAAGCTGGAGGTGACACCGCCTGCGGACATAGGCCAGAAGACGACGGAGGGCGTTGATGATCCAGGCCAGAAGCCGCGCCTCTACCCTCGCAATGTGGGCTGCAAACTGATGCCATAGTGGACCAACTCATCCATCCACACGCGCGAAAAGAGCAGCCGGGCTGGCCTCCGCCAGTATATGTGAGTGCATTGCAGTGCGACGTCTCCTCATTCATCACTCACATCCGCCTTTTGTCCACAGAGCTTTGCCCTTTCTCCTTCCTGAAGCGTGTGTCTGTGGCGCTCTTTCTCTCCCGCTCCCGCTTGCCTGCCTGAGAACCATGAAAAGGAAAGTGATGTTGAGGGGGGCGCCCCATTCGTTCGGCGACGAGGGGGGAGGAGGGTGAGCGCCGTGGCACTGCGGTGCGCAGACTCGAATGTGCTGAGCTGGTCAGCTCCAAGATGGGAACCGAGATAACGACAAGCCGGTGTGCACGCGCGTATGTATGAGTATCTTGGAGATGAAGTGGAAAGCGAAGACAACCACGGTGGTAGTGCCTGGCGCGCCTGCGCGCTTCTCTTCTCGTCCCCGTTTGTGTGCATCCCTCACCATGAGTCCAGGCGTTCACCACGTTCAGTGGCGGCAGCAGTTTGATCTCTCTTCAAGAGCCTCCTCTATTATTTTATGGACGGCGCGAGGAAGAAAAGGCCGAAAAAGGAAACGTGCGGCAAGAGAACGCCGACGCACCTCGCCCCCTCTTAGCACCTCTTCAGGCTTCCTGCTTTCTTCAACCGCCTGGTCCTGGTTTCATGCCCGCAGGCCATGGTACTCGAGTCGCTCTGCCCCTCGTTATCTCTCTACCTGTGCATGTGCGTGGGTGTGCGAGCGCACCACCGCAAACACGTACAGAGAAGGCGTCTGTGTGCTTGCGTTTACGGGTATGCGTGGCGGAAAAGACGGCCGCGTTGCCAGGCGTATGTGGTGTGCGCAAGCGCGTGTGTGTTGCCATACAGTCCACAGCCGCATTTCACAAGAGCATCCCGATTTCACCGTCGAGGTGAACTCGACAATGTCTGCCCCCACCGCCAACCCCCTTTCACACGCGCACATACCCAGAAACATGCCTCACGATCTCTCGACGTATCTCCCTCTCTCCCTGCCCGTCTCCACCATTGTCTGGCATGCCTTTTTTTTCGATGTGCGGGTGGCGCGATACCGATGGGTGTACGCCGATGGCCGTGCACGGATGCACACGCGCCACCTCACCTCCCGCGCGTTAAAAAACACACACACATATGCTCAATAAGTAAGCTCTGTGTGACGCGTTGATGGGTAACGGAATCGTCGAACGGACACATGCCCTCCTACACACCGTATGTGGCGCACACCAAGAGGGTGACGGCTCGCCTGCGCGCCCGCATGCACAAGCAGTCGTTCACAAGCGCTCTTCTCGCCTCCACACAAGCGGAGCGGACGGATTTGTCGAAAGTAGCGGACGCGCGTCTGCGTGAGTTGACGGCGCTCCGAGCGGACCATCAGCGCACATTCGACCCTAGTTTCAAGCAGAAAGCGCTGAACCTCCTCCAGACCTTACCGCTCAAGGCCGCGGCAGATGATCCACATTTCTCCTACACATTGGCCGCGTTGCGGGTGTGCGGGTACTTCAGCGCAGCGCAGTCCCCGGCAACCTTCAACTTGCTCAACCACGCGACACGGCATACCTTCCTCCTCGACGCGTTCAACTTCTATCAGCTTTTCCTCGCACTGGAGGAGATGCGTCATCCTCAGACGGCGGAGATACTGTCAATCGTGCTACCCCGTGTGATGGAGGTGGCGGCTGACTTCACGGAGGGAGAGGCACGCCTGCTACTTGATCTTTACTTCAAGCACAACTTGCTCACCAAGGAGCTCAGCGAGAGGCTTGTAGGCGTGATCACAGGCTCGGTGAACGACTTGAGTGGAAAGGATTTGATCAGCGCTGTGGCGGCAGTGCCGACCATGGGTAGTGAACAGATTTCACGCCGATTTCTGGAAGCCGCGACGCCGCGCCTTTGCCGCGCCCTGCGAGAGACTACAGAGCAGGTGCAACTTTACAAGGCAACGTATCTGGCACACCCCGGCCGAGGCGGCGGGGCCTCGGATGCAGCGCGACCGATGCCAATACGCGACGCCGACGGTCAGCCGCCGCCGAATCCCGGTATGGAGACACCCACTGAGAGAACTCTGCGACGCAGGAAGGAGGAGGAGTGGCGTCAGTTCCTGGCCAATCAAATTCACGAAGGGATCAGCTTGCACCGAGAGTTGCAGAAAAGCGTAGCGTGGCTGTGCTGGGCGCCGCGCCCGCTCCTGAATGAGCTGGTGCGGTGCGCGCTGATCTTCAGCGAGCCACTCCTCACCGACTCAGCGGAGCAACTCCCTGCAGCTCTCAAAGGTAAGGCAACTGGTGCGAGTGCCTCCTCTGGCGCGATATCTGAGGACGGCGAGCTGATGGCAATCGTGGCGGAGCGCGAAAATTATGCGCGCGACCTGTCGCAGGTGCGGCGCCGCAGCCTCTGCCACTGCCTGAAAATGCTCCATTTCACGTCTTACAGACACCTTCCTGCCCTCCGCCTCCTCTCTGCACGAATTGCGGCAGCAAAGGATGTCTTGGGCATTGTGTCTCCCCTGGTGCTGGCTCGTGAGCTTTCACAGGCTGTAGAGGCTATCGCCTTTTTTTATGCGACAGACTGTACCCCAGCCGTGACGGCAATAATCGATGACATCGTTGCGCACATCGAGCCTGTCACGAATTCACCGGCGCTGCTGAATGATGGTCACACGCTCTCCGTAGAAGAGGTGAGGCTTATGGAGCGGGTGGTGCTGCGCCTGCTGCTCAGCTGTGCGCGGTTTCTCTCCACGCGCATCTCGGAGAAGGCGGAGAAGAACGCGCTGCAGAGAGCGCCTGCCCAGGAGGAGGCGATGCGCGCCATCCTGGCCCAAGCCACGGCGTTTGCTATTTCGCCCATAACACGAGCCTACCTAGCGCTCGGGTTGCGGCTCCTGCACCCTGGTAAGGTGCATAGAGAGAGGGACACTAAACAAGTGAAGTGCTTTATGGGGACCATGCACCTGCTCTATGTGACCACCGTTATTCTGACCGCGTCTGCACAGCCAGGTGCATCACCGACGGCGTTGGATTCAGCCGCACTCGAAGTCCTGCGCGCCATCCTTAGGCAGCTCGTGCCGTGGGCGCAGAGGATGGCGACCATGCAGGCCGGTGAGATGCCGGAGGAGGCAGCGGTGGAGATGGCGAAGGCGCTGGCCCTGCTTAAGAAGCATCCGGAGATCATGGACACTCCGGCCGGGGCCACGTCGCAGGGAGAGGGCATCGAGGAATGACGTTGGCGTGCGTGCAGGTTTTCTTTCCGGTATCTAGGAACTTGGTTTCGTGGTCTCTCTCTGTCAAACACACACACACACACACACACACACAGACACAGACACACGCGACTACTATCATTCAGCGCCATTTTGTTGGTACCCTCCACAGCCCGCCCACCTCTGCGTTTCCCTGTCGCTGTCACCTTCCCTCCCTTCCCCGTGCACGCTGGATCGCCGGACCCCTATGCATGAAAGAACGAAACCGAAAAGGAAAGGACGGCATCTGGCAGCAGGCGCTGCGGGCTTTCCTTGGTGTTTCACCGGCGTTGATCTCTTTACTCAGGTGCACAAACTCGCCCGCGCATGTAGGCGGAGACAGGGACACTCGGAGAGACATGCACGATTTCATGCCATCTTACAAGAGAGCAAACAAAATCGCGGGAGCGGCTTAGGTGGGCGTGGCGGTGGGCGCTGAAGCGAGCACGCTCGAGCTCATGGGGAGCTACAAGACCCGTGCTTACACATCTCGCTGCTGCTTCTGTTGCGCGAGAACAAGCCGCTTTTTTCTTTTTATTCTCTGTGATGCAAGCATGCGTTTTGGTTGTGCGTGTGCGTATCAGATAGGGGACGTGCTTTCTCTCTCGGCCTCTGCTGCGGCACAGCGCGCCATCTTCCGCGTGTTGTCCGTGCCTCCCTCGTTCTTCGTCGTCTTCACCTCTCATCGATCCTCTCGGCACCTCTGTACATCTTATGCTTGCTGCTTCCGGTCTCGTCTTGCGCCTCCACCTCCTCGGTGGCCACGGACACACGCATCCCATAATGCTTGTGCTTGCACGCGTATCTTCGCGCCCAATACACTGGAATCTCTCCACAGATCGATTCACACGCATACGGACCCTTGCCCATTCAGCAGCGATGTTCTCGAATGAGCAATTGATCAGCCCCGACTTTGACGAGGTAGCGTACCTGCGTTATGCTCTTCGCGCCGCCAATCACAGCGCCGAACACGAACGGCTCGAGAGCTGCATCGCTGAGGTGAAGAGGGATATACAGTCCATGCTCGCCGAGCATGCGGACAGTCTCATTGATCAAGCGAGATGCACCTATAAGACGCAGCGCGAGGTGACGGCGGTGCGTCAGAGCACGGATTCGTTGCAGAAGGCATCTGGGCGGCTTCGCATTATGATCGAGGAGCCTTACATGCAGCTCCAAAGCCGTGTAAAAGAGTTGGAGGCAACGCAGGAGGTGATGCAGCTGCTCCAGTCAACACTGCGTTTCCTCTCACTGACAGCGCGACTACAGGAGCAGCTCACTACCACTTCCTCTGTTGATATCGTGCGCTCCTCGTACACGTTGAAGGAGTTGGAGGAGGTTCTTCAGGACGGCTCGGTTCGATCCCTACAGGTGGTTGAGGCGCAGCTGCCCGCAGTGGAGCGGCACGCGACGACGATACGGAGCAAGGCGCACGAGCTGCTTGCCATGACGGAGCTAACGGCGCCACCGAGCGGCAACGGCGGCGCCGGCGATGCTGCTGCTTCGACATCTCGCCTCGCAATTCAGGTGAGCACAGGGTTGCAGTGCGCGTATGTATTGCGCATGCTCTCTCGCACCGTGCAGAGCTTCATGACAGAGCGGCGTCGTGAGGTGCTGCGCACCATCATGCGCGAGCTCGATGCACAGGCCATTGAGGATCACATCTCCAGCGAGTACGATCGTCTTTCCCGCTCTTCGCTCAGCGGACACAGTGGCGCGGTGTCGGAGCAGGCGGTGACGGCGCATGTCGTGCTGCAACACATCCAGAAGACTCTCTTTATCGCCGTGCAGCACACCAGATGCGTCATTTTACTGTGGCGCCTGCTTCTTCAGCGACGCGACACACAGACACAAGAGCTGTACCTGTTCTCCATCGACTCACCGGTGCAACTCCTTGTGGAGTACTGGTCCACCATCACCGAGAAGCTGCGGGAGCGGCTGAATAGCTTGCAGAAGCGGCACACTATTCGACTTGCCCTGGGAAGTGCTTACCCGCGTTACCATCATTTGGTTGCCAGCTTCCTCAGCCGCACTGACGTAGCGGGTGTGGCAGAGGGCCTGCTGAGTACCGGCGCGCCAGGTGGCGCTGTCGCTGATTCCTTAGGGTCCACGGTGACGGGTGGGGCTGGCACAGCCGCGGCTCTGCTCTCGATTCACGTGACGCAATGCGGCATGGGCGACTACCTCGACTTGATCAACGCCGTGGACGCTGCAGTGCGGCGCGGCGTTGCAGGCAATGAAGGAGAGGGCACTCCCTTCAAGACACCTGACAAGCCACCTTCTTCGGCGCACATTGGCACTGCAACTCCACCACGCACAGACACGCAGGACATGCGGCACACGTGGCTGGCACAGGTAACCGACGAGGCACGGGGCGCCTTCAGGACGCATGTACTGGACCGTCATCGCGAGGTCATTAGTGGTGTTTTCTCGCGCCTCTCAGCTGTCGTTCCGCCCTCTGCGGCAGCGGCTGGGCAAACCTCCGCTGTTGCGCCGGTGCGCATGCAAGGCAGTCGCCGGCCGTCTATTCCGCCTCAGGCCAACACGCTGGACATGGCGGTCTACACGCGCTTGGTCACGCAGGAGGTGCAGATGTTCCGCCAGGATCCGCACACCCTCGATGTGTTGCTCGACTGTGTCTTCTCCACTCTGCGTCAAGTTCGGGCCAAGCTGACTGAGGCGATTAAGAAGTATCCGCTTCCGCCGCTTCCGGCGGTGACGGCTGCGCCGACGCTGACGCAGGTAATGCACCTCTGTATCGCCAACAGCTGCACTACTCTTGCGTACGACTGCGCGGCTGTCCTCGCGATGGTCCCCCACCCGTCTGCTTCTCAGACGGCTAGCGGCGCTGGGGCGGGGGGTGCCACGGCCGCCTCCAATGCCGCGAGCGGTGCCCACCGGCACGCTCACCAGGACCCCTATGCGCTGGTGCTGGAGCAGCTGGGCACGAAGCGCATGGAGCTACAGCAGCTCATCGATACATTCCACAACATGAGCGAGCGGTCAACGAAGCCGTTTGCGGACTCGGCGGCGTCGGTGCTGCTCCCGACGCTGACGCAGGCTGTCGACAACGTGCTGCGTAACGAGCTGACACTGTCGTCTGCTGCTGCGGCGACGGCAGCGAGTGAAGGGAGAGTGGGAGCAAATCCGGCGATGCCGCTAGGTGGCAGCGGGGGCGGGGACAGCCGCACGGCACTTCTGCAGCTCCAGTCGCAGTGCCGCCAGTTCACAGATCGTTTCTTCTTCCTGGTTGACGCGCGTACGTCGGGGTGGATGGAAGCCTGTCAGCATGTTATGAACACGATGCTGGCGCGGCTGTTGATTCGGCTTGCCACAACGCCGCCACCGCCAATACTGCGCGGTACGCCACTCGCCACCGCCCCTGCGTACGCGCACACGCTGCAGGTGATGATGCCCCCACTGCTTCAGTTCGTGCAGATGGTCCAGTCTGTCGGCACAGTAGGGCGTATCACCTCCCTCCTGCGCGGTTGCGTGCGCCAAGTGGAGCTGTTTTACGAGACCTGTGGCGGACTGGGCGGTGCCGGCAGCGGGGACGGCGCATCGGCTGCGGCAGCGCTCCGGACCGCGGTGATGGAGCGACTGCGACCGCCAATCCCGTTCTTCTTTGCGAAGTTACTGGTGCTGCAGTACGGCCTCTTTACCACCGCTGTCTCTGCACCGTCGGAGGACTCGCAAGGCGCTGCTGGCCCGTCTGCCCTCGCTGGCGCACTCCGTTTGTCGGAACAGGGCTTGCTGGAGTGCTTGGAAGGGGTGTTGCTTAAAGAGAGCTCGGCGAGAGCCACTGCCGCCTCCTCAAATTTGGAGGGAGGTGGGGCTCCGGCTGCTGGCGCCACTGGAGCCGACCACAAGGGGGAGGTGCTGTCAGCTGTAGATGGGCTTTTTCTCGAAGTTGTCGCCGTAGCACCAAGCGAGTCGGCGGCTTGCCTGCAAGAACTATGGGCGTCGGTTCAGGAGAAGTGAAGTATTGCTGCCTCAGTGCCGCCGGCTCGTGGGCTTCACCTAATCCTGCGGGTGAGCGTTTGTGCGAAGTCAATGCCACACTTGTATGGCGCGTAGAGCTTCTCGTGGCTGGCGTGTGTCTCCCTGGGAGTGTGGCGTTGTGCGCATGTGTGCGTGTGCTTCTACTGGGCCTCCTTTGGTTCTTTCAAGAAAAACGAAAATGACGGTATCGACCATCATGGAGTGATGATGCAGTGTGACGCATGTTGCTGCCTGTGTGTGGCGGTGGCCGAGTCTATGGCACTACATACAGACCGACGTTATGAGTGTCTGGGAACAAGCTGCCGGCAGCGTTGATGGTGGTGGTGGTGGCGGCGCAGCGAGCAGCTTCTCGTCTCCCGTTCATGGGAGACTCACGCACTCCTTCATCGCTAACCTGCAGACATCAAACACAGCTGTCACCGCAGTTGCGTCATCCCGATGCTGCGCAGTGAAGCGATTCTTCAGCTGCCACGAGCTTGATCTCCCGTATCGTTGCACGCATCAACCGCCTCTCTATTTCTATTCGTCGCATGCACCTTGCGTTGACACACACGCACGCATACATATGCACCGGTACAGACACATGAATGAACAACCAATACCATGCCTTCAATACGCATAGCCGCCCCCCTACTAACACGAGCACGAAACGGGCGCCACTCGACACAAGGCACGCGGGATCGGATTTCTTCCCTTTGTCTTCCACGTGCCCGTGTACCACCCACGAACACGTCCACAAACGTATACGCGTACGCAGCCACAGCTCATCTGCCTCTGCTGCGCTGCGGCTGAATCCTCGTCGCCATGGACGAGCCGTCCTGCCGTCGAATCGGGGGCCGTGCGTCTAGCGGGCCCGGCTTGTCCTTCCTCGTCCCTTCATTGGATGCGTGCCGCGCTGAGTCCCTCATGCCTCGCCAAGGGAGGCGCACAAGCAAAGCAGGGGGAAAAAACGTAGAACCGCTTCTGAGTAGGCGTGCGCCAAGACGACGCTGGCAAGTGGCGACACGCGCCTCGTCTCGCGAGGTTAAGCGGAAGAGGCAGCAATCGTCTGACACGGAAGGGATCGCCACGCACGTCTGTTGGTGTGTGTCTGTGTGATGCCTCTATGATCATTCCGCCACTCGCATTGCGCTCTTCGCTCCGTGTCCCTCTCGCCCTCCTTTGAACCATTCAGCTCAACTCACGCAACTCTCCCCTCTCCGCCCTCCCCAACCACGTTGTGCGGCATCTTCACCTGCGTGGGACGCAGCGGGCGCACGCACAAACATCACTGCAGCGCCTCCTGCACTGACGCTGACACACACACAGAGACAGAGAAGAAGCATACACACGGGCAGCGACCCAAACGCACTTTCTGCTGCTTCTCTTGCATGATGTCGGAGGTGTTACTCAAGCAACTCAAGCAGGTGCTTGCGCCATGGGAGTCGCTGCCAGAGAAGGACAAACTTGAGGGTAGCGGAGCCGTGTCCTCTCTGGGTACGGTGCCACCACCGGCCGCGCCGACCTGCGCTTCCTCGACTTCCTCCGTCTCGCCGCCGTTCGCGCCTGCCACTAAGTGCACAAGTGTCGGATGGCCCTCGGAGGAGGCGGCGGCCGCGTACGTCGCGCATTCCCGCACTGCCACAACAAAATTGGAGCTGGCGCGTGCTGCCTTGGCCCTCTTCTCCTCCAACGCAGGCGTCTACCGGCCGTTTTTGGTGAAGCTCCTTCGGTTCCTTTTCGATCACATTGATGAGCTTCGGGAGGAGCAAGGGCAGCTGCGGATGGAGTGGTGGATGTGGCAGCAGGGTGGCGGCTCTTCAACCAGCAAGGCAGCGGATGGAGATGGAGGCGGTGGCGGGCTACTGGGAACTACACCGGAGGAGCAGAACGCTGTCGCTGCGGCGTATGAAAAGGTGCGCATGACGGAGGCCCGCATGGCTGCTTTGGTTGAGGAGGCCGCCGTGCAGCGCGACCACTTCAAGTCCCAAATGGGAATGCAGAAGCGGCACCAGCACCACCTGGAGGACCTCCTGTGCCATCAAATAGAGCTGACTCAGACGCTGCTAGACCACCGTCTTCACCAGGACCTCATCTTGGGCAAACAAAGCACGGCCGTCACAGTGGTGGCGGCCGTGACCAACACCCTTCAAGACAGTCGCGGCGTGGCCAGCGCGGGTCTCGGTGATGGCGGCGACGATCACGGTCGCGGCACCCGTGAAGGATCGAATACCGCAAGGCTCGCTGCAGTCACCACAAGAGACATCTTGGGGCTGGAATGTAGCCATGCATCGATTCGCCCACCGGAGCGGCGAGACGCGGCTTACGTGCAGCGCCTCATCTCCAGGGCTGAGAAGGAGCTACTGCTGGAGCGGACGGAGGACCAGCTGCGTGACCTGCGTGCCCAGTATGACCGTCTGCAGAACAAAGTCCAATCGCTGCTGAAGCTCAATTCTCGCTATGCCCGCCAGTCGGTTGAGCTCTCCGCACGCCTTAGCATATTACATGAGCACAACATCGCACTTGCCGCGGACGTGCAGTTGTTCCAGCGCGACTACATAAGGGAGCTGCAGCGGGCGGAGCGTCTGCAGCGAGACCTGCAGGTGGCGCGAGGAATTGCACTGACGATGCTGCATGTGCAGTCCGGTCGCCAGCTGGGCATCGGGGAGGAAGAGAGCGAGAACAAGCAAGAGGCGTCGAAGGAGGGCAATATCGCGTTGTGGCAGGCAGGGGCGGCGGCATCGCGCCTCCCGGCGCCAGGCAAAGGTGGTGAAGCGAGGATGCGCTACGCATTCGAGACGGCTGAGTCGCTCGCTCCTGCGGCTGCCACGGCAGTTACTGGTCCCGGGGAGACGGCGCCAGCACTGAGCGGCAAGGACACGAGGAGGGAAGAGGCGCAAGCGATGCTGGACACGGAGAACCACGCGCAAGGGTCACTGCACCTCGCACCGTGCAAAGGGCTGCGCAGCCAACTGCAGGAGGTGCTCACAATTTCTGACCCGCAGCACACCAGCATCAAGGCGTCTCTGTTGCAGAGTCTGCACCTGAGGGGCGGCACGAGCTTCCAGGGCAGCTGTGCCAACAGCAGTGACTTTCTCTTATCCCCCTCTGGTGCACAGGGGTGGCTGTCGCCGGCATCAGTGCCACAATGGGTACCGCCGTACGGTCTGCGCCCCGACGTTCCGCTGCAACTACGCAGCCGCAGCTCTGTTCCGCTCCTGCATCTGCACCCTGTCGTAGCCGAGGTCTTTGTGCATGAGTTGCTCTCGCAGCGCCAGGAGCTGCTGTGGTACTCGAAGCAACAACCGGAGGAGCGCCAGGTGTCACCGCTAACTGTGGAGGGCAGGGCCTGGGACAACCGTGGCTCATGCAAGGCGAGCACCACGACGGCGACGACCATGTTTATGTCTTTTCAGGAGTACATCGGGGTGTTTCTGCTCGTGGTGTGGCTGAACAGGCCCGACCACTACACGTATCTTTTGCCGCCTGCGACGCGGCTGGCGATGACTGAGGACGCACGGGCTCGACGGGGCTCGGGTAACGGAGTCGTGCGCAAGACGGCAGCGCCCAGTGATCCTGCGACGGACGCTGGCGGCGCTCCGCAGTCCCAAGACCTCGGGATTGCTCCCACATCCCTGTGGGACCTGCGGCATGTCTTGCACACTGTGCATCTCGCCGACGACATGGAGCAGCTGCCGGCGGAGGGGCTGCAGCTGACCTACGCACTTGACACAGCTTCTCGGCAGCTGGTGGCCGGCCCCCTTACATACGCCTACGGTCTCACGTCTCGCGGTGCCCTCTGCGACGTCCTCTTCGACCTGCTTCAAGCCGAGCGGTTTGTCTTTCTGGAGCTATGCCGCGCTGTCGAGGCGGAAATCCTCATAAAGCAGCGAGAGGAGCAGGAGCGCTGGGCGGAGGCGCGGGGGCGGGAGAGTCAAATCCCCGTCGCAAAGAGCGAGGACCCTCAGCTGCACGCTGCAGACCCAGCTGCAGCAGCGCCTCTGCCACCAAAACCAGGCCCACAGTCGTCGACGCCGCTGCATGGGTGCATTCCTGCCGTGCAGGTGGCTCGCATTCTGCTGGCCATGTACCCTGGCTACTCGGCCACCATCATGGACCAGCTGATCCAGACCGCCGTGACCGATGGCACAAACGTAGCAGAGAATCCCGTGTATCTCTTCTACGGGGTCCTCCTGCCCTCCCGGATGCTGCCTGGCCCCATGACCGCCTCGATGTCGATCGACCCTTCCATGGCAGTCGGGACATCCTTTGCCTCTCTTTTCTACACCGCTATCTGCGACGATGCTTTGGAGTCGATGCAGGTGGTGGAGGACAGCGTGCGCGGCTTCGCGCACGGCCATCCGCACTCGAGCGGCATATCTGCGCTGTCGTCCACCAGTGCCGCCGCAGTGATGTCTGGCGTGTCGACGGCGACGGCGCAGCAGCTCACCTCCCTCGCCTTCCTCGGTGTACCACGTGCAGAGGCGCAGTGCTGGGGGCCGGCCTTGAGGAGTGCCATCTACCGATGGCCTCATCTGCGCTCCACCATCGTGGACGGACCTCTTGTAGCCTCGTCCGCCTCCGCTGATGACGCTGTCCTTGATAGGGACGCCAGCACGACGCACGAGGTCCCCGCTGCCGTGGCCGACGAGTTCACCGCAGCGGCGGCGGCAAGCCCTAGGGACCGCTTTTCTCTGGACTCAAGCGTTGTTCGCGCCGGGATCCCATCAGGACATCCGACTCAAGACCTTCACAGAGCGGAGGATAGGAAGGCAGCGGCTGAGGTCTCCTCGGTGGCCCGGGTATCGGTGGAGGAGGTCGTGCCTTACCTTCGTCGGCACCTCTTGCTTCGCCGTGGGCTCTATGACTGGGCGACAGGCACAGCAGCCGCTCCTGTCGACATCTCATCACCGCCCGCCGAGGAGGACGGTCAAGCCGCGCCAAAGACTTTGAAGACAGTCGTAGAAAAGGCGGTGATAGCGGCGCTGATCACGAGGACGGAGGGGGCTTACCACTGGTCCACGGCCCACAGCGACCTTCTTCGGCACTGGGACGCGCAATGGGCCCAATACAGCCGCAAGACAGCGGGGCCCAAGTCGGTTTTCTTAGGACCGATAGAGCCAGCGGAGTTCAAGCAGATACTGAAGCAGGTGGACCCGCACCGTACATGTGCGTGGGGCAGTGAGTTGCTGAGCCGCGAGAACCCGCTCATGCACCCCGTGACTTACGTCTGGGCGCAAGGCGACCCTGTCAAGCTTGAGCCTCCGGCTAGAGACGAGGGCGATGGCAGTAGTAGCCGCCGATCTGATAAGAGCAAGAGGCCAAAGAAGGATTGGGGACAGTCGACGACGGATCTGTAACTCGCCTCGACCGCCTGTTGTCACACACGTTCTTCCGAAAGGTGTTTGTTTGTCAGATGTTTTCGTGTGTTGTGCGGTGCTGCTCGTCTCGCGCGAGAGGTGGCGCGAAGGAGGGGTGGGGGTGTGGATGTACATTACACATGCTCGGTGCACCTCATGTTTTATGGGTGCCCTTTTGGAAGCTACTGGGGCGCAGCTCTTCTGCTCTCCGCGTCTTTTCTTGTTCGGCGTTTCCTTTCGCAACGCCCCGTCTCCATGTGTTTCTTCTCCCTTCTTCCGCCTCACGACTTGCCTCCCCCTCAAGACGGCGCTTCTCGCGCACTCGCGACGGCAGACACGGGTGCCTCTGCTCGCCTTCGCTGCACATGTGCGTGTGGTGTCTTCGAGCACGAAGGTTCTCTGCCTCTCTCTTTCTCTTGCCCAGTCACACCCACACGCACTCGATGCATCACGGCGATGCGCGCGACGCAGCGGCGATAGCGAGACAATCGATGCCAACGGGCTTATGTAGCATCACCACCGAGACGTGACTCGTCCTCACTTAATCCACCCTTCGTCTCGGGCTTTTCTTGTCCTCTGCCTTCTCCCCCTATTAACAGCGAATCCGCGATACAATCTGCATCGCAGGTGATCACGCGTCCGCCTCTCCAGCAGCACACGCACAAGAGCATTGATCACTGGAGGCAGAGCACCCCTTCCACATCAGACGTGTGCTTCCCCTCGGCGTGTCTTTCTACCATTCGTTGACTCGCTTTGCTCCGCCGCCACCGCACATTCCCCCATACGCACCATGGCAGAGGAGAAGATCAAGATCATCGTCGTTGGCCCGGTCAAGAGCGGTAAGACGACCATCACGAACTTTCTGAGCGGCACGCGCGAGACGGCGACGAGCAAGTACTACGAGACGAACCCGCTCCGCATTGTGGAGA
This sequence comes from Leishmania mexicana MHOM/GT/2001/U1103, assembly GCF_000234665.1. Lineage (NCBI taxonomy): Eukaryota > Euglenozoa > Kinetoplastea > Trypanosomatida > Trypanosomatidae > Leishmania > Leishmania mexicana. The sequence continues at coordinate 1,255,181 of NC_018335.1, forward strand.
CGGAGATCGAGCTCGACTCCATGAACCTCACCGAACGCCGAGTTGTCTTCTCCGGTGGCGACGCCAAGACGAAGCGGGTGTTGGTGCAAATTTGGGACCTCAGCGGCAACAGCAAGCACCAGGCGGGGTGGCCGGCCGTTGCGAGCAAAGCAGATGGCATCATCTTTGTGTTCAACCCGGCACTGAAGAACGGTGAGAAAGAGCTGTCGCTGTGGCACAAGACGTTCGCCGTGAACCAGTCGGAGCTGGACGCGCTTGGCAACTTTGCTGTTCGGGTCCCTGACAGGCACTGTCTCGTCTTTGCCCATCACTCGACGCCCCCGAACAATGTAGCAGGAGAGGGATTGCCTTCCATGCCGAAGGGCCTAGAGAAAATTAAGGTGCTGGAGACGTCGCTCGACTACCACAGCGACAACTTCAAGGCGGCCTTTGATAAGCTGATTGAGTCCATCGTTGTCGCCCGGATGGAGGCGGAGGAGGATGAGGTTCTTCGACGCGAAGGGCGCATGCACTTTTAGGCCACGATGCCGGCCGACAAGAGAGCACATAGAGCTGCCGCGGCTCTGCAGGCGTTCATGCCCTTTTCATTCGTTGGGCGGGCAAACACCAGCCTTTCCAATCTGCGAACAAGCACGTGTCGGCGCACGTGTGCGTGCTTGCGCGTCGGCGTGTCTCGCTGTGTCTTTGATGTGCGTGTGATGCGCACAGTGACCCAGCGGCGATGATGTACAGCTTTCCCAGCGACGCAGACCTCCACTTCTTTCCGTCTATCAGTGACTTCTCTGTCCCAAGTCATGTGTTGTCTCCGAGTACGTCCGTGCTTGGTGACGTTTTTGTTTTCCCTCCTTGCCGTTTCCGTTATGGCGCTCCTGTTGCGTCGCTGCCTCGCTCGCTGACGGCCCTCCTCAGGGCCTGCTCTTACCTGTTTCTTTTCGGTGTCATTCTCCCTCTTTCGCGTCCGCGGCGGCACCACTGAAGCGCACATCATGCGGGGCAAAACTGGAGGATACAGCGGAAAGGCAGAGCAACTTCGGAACCTACTCCCCCGACCAGGCAGACTGAAGGGCGCCTTCCCTTTCGAATGCAAGACATCGCGCCTCGAGCATTTCGACCTCAGCAGCAACCACAGAGTATCGGCACGCAGCACCAACCGCAAGGGTCCCAAAAGCTTCGCGGTCGAACGCTTTTTCTTTTCACACGTGTCTATCCGTTTTACTGTTTCTCCAGTCCCTTCCCTGCAGGGTTTTGCATGCGCAATGGACTTTTTTTTCGCTTTTCCCACCGCCGCTCTTCTCCTCTTCCCTCACCTCAACCCGGTGACAACATGAGCCGAGCGATATTACCCCCGGTGGAGTGTCGCGCAGCTCCGCCCTCCACGGCTCTACGTCTCGTGGCGCTGCCACACAATCTTGATCGCTTCGCACTCATCTCACGTCTCTCTCTGTCCCTCTCCGCCGTCCATCTTCTTTTTCTTTCTGTAATCGCGGTACTGCTCTCGCACGTGACGCTCTGCACTTCCCCACATCCGTCAATTTCGGCGACATCACCGCTGCTGCTGCTGCCGCCGCTGCCACTGCGCACACACCTTACATGCGCGCACGCGATGAAGTGGTTCATAAACAGGAAAGCAACAACAACAACAGAGAAAGCAGAGCGAGCGAGCGAAGGAGCACGCAAGGCGCGCCCAACACACACGCACACCCGCTACAGCAGAGGTAACTGCGAAGAAGAACAAGAAAAGGAAGAGCTCTGCGTCTTCTCCTTCCCCTCAAAGAAGGAAGGAGCGACTTGACGCAAACAGCCGCACCCGCTCGTTTACACACACATACACCTGCACGTTTCCGGTGCGCGGGGCCGCACGCGAAGAGTGATAGACGCATCTATCTCATCAACACTGCGTCTCTTCTCCCCCTCTTCATCCCTCTGCTCATCCTTCGCCACTCTCCGCCTCGCTTTCGCGTCTCTGGTGTACTTCTGAGTGGGTTTTCGCATAACTCAGCGTCTTCGGAGCGCAATCTGAGCTTGCTACTTCTTTTTTTCGTATTTCTGTTCAGTCCCGCCCCTCCCGCCCCCTCCCCTGCTGCTCCTGTTTGTCCTTTTTTTCTTTTTACTGTTCGTTGCTGCGTGTGCGTGCGTGCGTGCGTGCGTGTGTGTGCGATCTGCCCGTGTATTGGGCTCACGTTGTTTCCTTTACGGTAAAGCGTTTGGTGGTGTCTCATTTCTCTCTCCTCTTCTTCTTTTACGGTTTCTTCTCCCTTCTCGTTTTCTTTTTTTTTCTTGTCCTTTGTGGTCGATCTCTCCTCTCTCGCTCCTCTGTCCCTTCCGTGTCGCTCCTGTCCTGTGCGTCTATCGTGCAGCGCCGTCTCTCCGGGAGTTTTCGTTTTCTTTCTTTTTCTCTCTCTCTCTCTCTCCACCCTTTTCCGTTGTGGCTTCTGTCCTTTTCTTTCTTTCGCGTGTGTCTCTCTCTGTGTGTGTGTGTGTGTGTGTGATATTTTCTTGCCTCTCCCTCCCACGCAACAACAAACAAAAAAAAACAAAAAAACTTTTCTCCTCTCTCCTCTCTTCTTGTACGTTGTTGTTCTTCAAAAAAAAGAAAAAAACTTATTATCTTTCTCGCTTCTCTGTTGCTACTTGGATTCCCCCCTCCTCCCACCTCTCCTCTCCTCTCCTCCCCCAACGTGTGCTCTTTCCTCCCCTTCCCCTCCCCCTTTTTTTTTCGGATCCTCTCTCTTCGCCCCTGCTCAGTGTTCTCTCAACACGATACGTGAGTTCTTCTGTTCTTTTTTTTACGTTTTTTTTATATTTTACTCGTGCTTTTTTTTCTTGACGGCTCGTGGCTCTTTCAGTTGAGGAGAACGTAACTCGCTGAAGGTGTGCGTGGTTTGTGTGTGTGTCTCTCTCTGCCCCTGAGTGTGTGTGTGTGTGTGTGTGTGTCTGAGTCTGTGTGCTTCATCGACATCCTTCTTGCTTCCTCTCTCCTTTTGTAGCTCTCTCTCTCTCTTCTTTTCTTTTTTCGGCTTTTCTTCTTCTCTGTTGGCGCCTGCTCTCTTTAGTTCCTGTCTTCTCTCTCAGCCATCTTTGTCGCTTACCGCTGTTGTAGTCGTATACCTTTTCCTCCCCCTCTTCGCTGTTCCCTCCGCCGGTCCACACATCTGGTGTGGTCTGCGTCTCTTTATGTCTTTGACCGTCACAGGCCCACGCCTCCCCTTCTTGTTGACCAACGACAACAGGAGTTGCCTCGCTTCCTTCTCTATTTATCGGGGCCACCACCGCTGATAGGATTTCGAATAACACCATCTCTCTCTCTCTATATATATATATATATCTGTATTCTGCCTTTCTTTACGTCTTTGGTTTCACCTTCGTTTTTTTTTTCCTCCCTAACACACCCGGCCCCGTCTCCTTGTGCGTCTCTGCATCTGTTTCGACGTCTTCCTCGCTGCTCGCTGCTCTCGCTGCCACTGCCCCCCTCCCTGCCAGCTCATCTGCTCACAGAAGACCGAAGAAGCGCAGCACAGGTTTTCTTTTTCCGCATTTTCGACCTCTACGCCGAAGAAGTGTGTCGTGCGAGGACTGAGTACGCACACACGCGCAGTAAAGAGAGAGTGTGTCAAGGAAGGCAGACACCAAACCACACGTGCGCGTGAGAGTACTTATTCGCGTAAACCTCTCACTCGCAGTTGCGTCGCTGCGTACCCGGAAGTGGCTTGCCACCTCTCACAGCCTTTTTTTCCCGTCCTTGTCGTTGCTGCCGCTGCCTTTCCTGCGCGGTTTCTGCGAGGAGAACCGCCAAACAAAGCGGAAACAAACGACAGCAGAGCACGGCGGCAAGGAGAGCGAAACATAAAGCGAGGAAAGCAGAAATACGAAGGAAGACGTGACGGAAGAGAGAGACGTGTGGTTGGCGCTGACGTTTTACTTCTCTTTCGGGAGGCGCTTCTTCGACACGCAGGGAACAAATCGATTGCTACGGCAGAGCGTCCGGGTCGACAACTGGAGAAGCCTAGCACGTACGACACGCTGCCTGTACCGGATAAAGGAGAAGCTCCCCAAAAGACGTCTAGAAGACAGATCAGATAGGGCGCAGGTAGACGAGGGTCGTTGCCAGCAGGAAACCAAGGAAAAGAAAGCTGTGCGTCAAGGCGCCAGGCAGGGTAAAGGAGAAAGAAAGGGTACAGCCCACACAGTGCAGTGCACGCGCATACAGGCAAGCTTGATTTGTGGTAGTGATAGACGAGGGTCTCACCGGAGTAAAAGACACACACACACACAAATAGCTCAGGGCAACGAGTTCTTGTTCCCAGTGGTTCTCTACCTTCCTCGTGTTTTCTTTTCTCTCCTGTTGCCGAGCCCTGTCGTACGTGTGACGCCTGTCTCTCTCTTTTCTTCCCTCCAGTGCCCTCCTCTGCTCGCACTCTCTCTAGAGCGTTTCTTCGCTGGAGCGCCTTTCTTGTGAGGTACACGGCCCCGCACTGTGTGTGTGCACGTTCTCCTTTTCTGTGTAGTTTTTCATCGTTAAGCGCCAGCCGATTTTACGAAGACGCCAAGAGGCATATTGGTGTACGTAGGGCTCGCACAAGACACTTCCCTCCATTCACGCGCGTGGAGTGGTGAGTGAAGAGGAACGAAAAACAACAACACAAAGGGAGAGGCGGGCAAGAGTGGTGCAGGGTGGAAGCGACACAGCAGTCGCGCGCGGGGTTGCAGAAGGGTAATCGGTCCTTGCTACTTTTTTTTTCGCCCTGCGGCCGTCATCCGCCCCTCTCTATTTCTCTCTCGCTGCAACTTCAACGGTTGTGAGCTCGCATTTACCTGTGGATCTTCCCCAAGGGAAGAAGAGAAGGGTAAAGACGCCGAGGGCGACACCCGAAGGGATCAGCTGGTGAAAGAGAGGTCGGTACGAGCAGGGAAGCCAGACGATCAACTCCACAGTCAATACAGCGCAGGCACTCTCTGCCCTCACACACACACACACACACACACACACACGCATCCACGCACACATCGGCACAGGGGGGGGGATCCCCTAGCGATAAAAAAGCGAAAAAGGTCATCAGGAAGGCGCAAAAAAAAAATACGTACAAAAACGCGCGGTGACTCGAGTACGCCAAGCCAAAATCCGTCCTCCTTTTCTTGACTTTTCCTCTTTTTTTTTGGCTCTTGCCGTGCTGCGACGTGTGCGTGTTGCTTGAAGCGCATCCCAGGAACGAGAGGAAAAAGGTGTGTGCGTGCGCTCTTGTGTTTCTGTTGTTGGTTGGCTGCTGTGTTCGCGCGAAAGCAAGGGAGAGAGGCTCTGGCTGTGGGAGTGATACCCGATAAAGCTGACGAACTTCGAAGTTGAAGAGGGCCGCCGCGACGACATCCAAGAAGTGCAAAGGGGGCTCAAGCATTGAAGAGAGATCAGCAACGAGAACAAGAAGAGAAGCAGTAGACACGGCAAATAAACGCACGCACGCACGCACGCACCAACTAGAAGACGCGGTGGTGGTAAAAGTACTGTGAAGTTCTTTGTATGTGTCGGCGCTCTTCTCTTTCTTTTCCTCTCCTTTTGACGATACTTCGGTAAGAAGAAAACCGAAGGCAAACCAAGTGCACGTGTACCCATAAACAGGCACACAGACCCACAGACGGCGCGTGAGGCACCGATACGGCGTGTCGTGCTTGTATCGTGTCCACGAGTGGTTGTGTGTTTTGTGCACCCGCGACGCTTTCTTCCGTTCTCTTTTGATTCGTTTCCATTTTCGACCTGCTTTGTGTCTTCGCAATCGAACCCCCCCTCCTCCCCCTCCCCCCTCACTCTTTCCATTCACGCATCCACACCGACACACACCTCTCTCCCTTTCCTTCTGTTTTTTGTTTTTGTTTGGTTGTTGGCTCATTTTCTTTTGTTTTCGTTCTTACGTCCTTCGCAGGCAGGGCACTCTCTTCCGGGTCCTTTCCCCACTTTCTTCTCTCTTACGTCCTTTTTTTTCTTTTCCTGTTTTCTTGTCGACCCTCATCACCTTTCGTAACTGGCGACGACTGCCTCTGACAGCTTAGGGTCAGCGCTCTCAGCACTACTATTACGACGGCTGCCGTTTGTATCACTAGCAGAATAACGCACCCAGCGCCATACACGCATACACAAGCAAACAACAACAAAAAAAATTATTTCTCTGTTCTTTTTTTATATTTATTTCGTCGTGCCACATCATCAATAAAACATCCATCATACAGCATCACAGACCCGACGCTCCAACGAGGTACGACGGCGACGACTATTATTGCCTCCTTCGCCTTTTCGCTTTGTTGTTGTTTATACCTCCTCTCTTCTCCTTCTCTGTTGTTGTTGTTTGCCATCACTGCCCCACCACCACGCTGTTTTATATCTTTCTTCCTCTTCTTGTTCTACCTTTCTGATCAACCGAGCTTTTCATCCTCCCTTCTCTTCTTTGTGTTGTGTGTTGAGCCGTTTTTCTCACTGAGCTGTACTGCACACCCACGACCTTCCGTGTCTTTTACGTTATTTGTATTGTCCATTTCTCGCCGTCCTCTCTTTTGGTCCGCGAGTCGTTGAGCGCGTGTCTGTGTTTGTGTGTGTGTGTGCGTGTGCCTGTGCCTGTGCATCCCCATCCACTCCCTCCCGCTCTCAACAGGGCGTTACGTGCAGTTCTGTGTCTCTCTGTGTGTTTCTGTCACACACTCCCCCTCCCTCCCTCCCCCTCCCTCTCGCACCTAAAACTCTTCTTCTTTCCGTGCCTCAGTCGACGCGGCCTCTCTTCTCTCCACTGCCTTCTTTGTTTTTCTTTTCGAATCACAGCTAGCGGCGCGCCGATACATTCTTGAGGGCCATCGAGCGAGTGAATAGCAGGAAGCGAAACGAACGACAACACATACGTGCACACGCTCATCACAAGGACAAGGAGGTGTTTCGCACCGAAAACGAAAAGAGGCGGAAAAGATTACCTCGAAGCGTGTGCTCTTTTTTTCTTTCGTTTTCTCCATTTGTTTTACTGCTTGCCTTTCTCTTCTGCAGGTTAATCCGGTGTGGACCGCTGCGAGTGCATCGGCGCCTCCTTGTTGCGCGCGCGTGTGTCTGTGTGTCTGCCTGGTTGCCTGCACCTTTGCACAGCGTTGCTCTTCTCGCTTCTCTTGACTTTGAGCCACTTTCCTTTGATTTTTTTCCTTTTCCAGGGCACTTTCTCACGTTGTGACTCTGTGCGCGCGTGCGCGTGTGCGTGTGTACGGTGAGTGCCTCGGTATCTGAGAGTGACGGTATCGTGGTTTTGTTTCGCGCCTGGGCGACGCGGATTGCGGCCAGCCCGTCTGTACCGCTCACAGGGTGGGGGGGGAGGGCCCAAACAAGAAACGCACCCTTTCTAGGGCGCTACGTCAGCATCCATCGCCAGCACGTCAATCAGCCGCTAGGAGACAAATCGAGAAAGAGGCTGCACCACCACCCGCCCCCTCTTTCTCCTCCTCCTGCACTGGACGGACCACGTTTCCTTTTTCTCTCCCTATATGTATCTAATTTTATTTCTCTTTCTTTACGCTGTTCCGTTGCTGGTCGTTTCTCCTCTCTCCATCCCGAGCAGCTGGCCATCCCGACAGAGAGGCCTGCTCGTTTGTCACGTGTTCGTCTTTGGTCCTCTTTCCCCCTTGTGTTAGCTTGGCGTATCTCGTGGTTTGATCTGTACTTCGCTTTTCACGCTTTACATTTGTTCGGCTTGACTGCACACAGTACCGGTGGAGGTGGTGGTGGGGGCTTGTCCGCGTCTTCTCTTTCTTTCTTTTTATCTGTCCGCCTTCTTGTTGGTTATTGTTGTTGTTCTGTTGCGTCGGAAGCGTCCGTATTGTGGTGCGTCCGAGATTGGCGAGAGCGCGGTTACTCTTCGTTGTCCGCTCCCTTTTTTTCTTTTTTTTTCGTGTGTCATTCTGTGTCTGTGCTTGTCTGCTTGGCTGTCATCTCGCCGCCTCCCTTCCTCTGCATCCCTCTGCGTGTGCGTGTGTGTGTCGTGTTTCCGCGCACTCGACAAGCTCCGTAGCGTCCCTTTTCTTCTGCTGCCATTTGTGTGCCGCTGCGAAGGTATAGCTCACTGTCAACAGAGAACACAAACTGCGCCGCGTATTCAGCGATACACGCGACAAGCTAACCGCAAACAGGAGATTTCGCGGGCGCACACAGGAACCGAGAGGACGGCTGCTCAGAGGGAGAAGGGAACGCAAGCGCCGCACAGCACAACACCGCTCAAAAGGTGACGGCATCAGGGGATAGCCCTCCTTGTTTTTTGGTCACTACCAGCTTTGAGAACCATGTTGGTGGAATCAGCAATGGAGTCCGCACCCTGTGGCGACCGGCACTTCAGCTCCACAGACACGCCGACGGTGACGTGCACGCGTCCATCTCACGCGACTTCTACCATCTCCATGGAGAAGTTGTGGCGCCTGACGGATCCACACGCCGCGCCGCCCGCCGCAGTTGCCGTCGCAGATGGCCATGCGTCGAAGGCATTGAATGTGTCCGCGGAGGAGGTGCGCCGCGGTCTGCCACGCAGACTCTCTGTTCTTAGCCTCGACACCGCTGCCGAGTCGTTGGATGACTGCAGTGATCATGCAGAGCTACACAAAGGCGCCACGGCAGCCTCTGCGGAAGAGGAGGAAGCGGAGGACGTGTGCATCCCGTACGACTACGAATCGGAGATGGAGGAGTGCAGTCAGTATACCTTTAGCAACGCACCATACAGCCCGTCCACGACGGCGGCGCTGGCGGCCGCGACGTCACCGCCGATAGACGCGACGACATCTTCTTGGAGACGGCCGGATACACCGCGGATCCCTTCCATGCTGTCTCTGCCCAGCAGTGCTGTCCGGAGTCCGGAGCAGGAGCCGCTGAGTCCACAGTGGTGCGAGCGCCAGCGCCGCGATAACGCCTCGCACCACGCTGGCGAGCACTATGCCTGGCAGCAGGGGATGAGGCATACAACCGCCTCGGCACCCTCGCATATGCGCTACGGTCTTCGTTCTCTCGTGCGAGAGGCGTGTTGCCGCGAAATTCAAGCTCTGCGCTCGAGGCCCGCCGTCACGTTTGTGGAGATGGCTGCGCCTCAGTCGACGAGCCGTACTCGCTCCTCGATGCGTGCGTCGTGCATGCTGGCCTCGGCCACATCGACGGCGCAGCGTAAGGCCCGCTACATCCAGATCGTCAAGGAGCATTGGAAGACGCTGGAGGAACGGCTCGAGGAGCTGTTGGCGGAGACAGAGAAGGAGAGCGCGGTGGCTAGCGAGTCGCACTTGCGCTCTGTGGGCTACGCCCTCAATGCCCTATCCCTCTTCAGCAATGACCCGCAGCTCATCATCCGTGAGTTAAACATGGGGCATGTCGAGGAGCAGCGCCGCCAGCGGCACGATCGCGAAGCGCAGTTACTCATGACACTCGAGTCGCAGGGGCGGCTCTTCTTGTTGCCCACCCTATACGCGGAGGAGGTCGAGGAGCCGGTGCCGGTTCTGCACATCGAGTCCGTGTTGACCCCGAGCGAGAAGATTGCTGAGTACACGCACCCGTGGCAGCTGCTGACGCCCGATGCGTCTCTCTACTCGCCGTCACCAAGCCCCACGCCGGACGAGTCCATCGGTGCCATCTCCCCGTGCTCGTCGGGCTGCATCTCTGCTACATGCTCCCCCATGCTTGCCTCACAGCCCCCCTCAGTTGCGTCCACTCGGCTAAAATTCAGCCGCCGCGACGTCTGGAAGGACATGCAGCCGCCGCGGCTGCCTCTTCTGGACCTTTTCCTGACGGCTCCGGCTGTGGTGCCGTCCACCGTCGTGGCAAACAGCGAAGTCGGCGTGCCGTACGTCATGCCGGTGGACCCCACCTATGCGCAGCACGAGCTGAACCGTCAGGAGGCCCTCACTCATGTCACCATGGCCGACCCTCTGTCCTCCCCGCAGCTTTCCGGTGCCATAGTGCGAGGCGGCAGCGCACCTGCTCGCTCCTCGGATGACCACCGGCATCCGATGCTGCTCGACGGTACGGAAGACATCTGGGGCGCGTACCTGGAGAGGGACGTGTTCGACTTCGCGGAAACGATCAAGATGGGCGATGCAGAGGTGCTCTTGTTCAGCTTCGAAATGAACGAGGCGGTCACTGCAGCGGGGCCTGCGGCAGCGACGCGAGCGACTCTGACGGATGGCTGACGCAAGGAAACGACAGAGAACCTTGTAACTCGAAGAGGAGCAAAGGAGGCTCCCAGAGTTCAGGGGCCGCCGGGTAGGCGAAGAATGGCGAAGATTGTAAGAGGAAAGTGGCGTCTCAGCTCAGAGGCGCAGAGACGACGTACTGCCTTGTGTGTGTGTGTGCTTGGAGGTTCTCTTTCTGTGTTTCCGAATGCATGGCCAACACGTCTTGGCTCTTTCTTCCATCCGTGCGACTGTCTCGCCAACTCACACCTCAGTCTCTGCATCTTTCTCCGTCATGGTGATGTTGTTTCGACTTCTTTGGTTTTTGTTCAGCAGCTGCCATGACGAATGCAAACGTTCTGCCTCTCTTCTGTTTTTTTTTTTCGTTCTCTTCTCTCCTTTCGTTGCTGTTGTGTCTTGTCTCTCTCTCTCTGGCTAGGTTCTGCTGGCTACGATGGCAGCAATGCGTAGGGAGGCCCGGGGTGGCGCTCTGCTCACAGCCTTTTGCAGATTTCCTCTTTCTCTCACCCGCTCCCTCCCTCCCACTCACCGACGCACGTATATGACGGCACCCACAAACACCTTCAGGCATGCATGGGTCGTCACGATGCTCCGCCCTCTCCCACTTCCCTCGTTTTGTTTCCCGCTTGTGACATGATGATGACTCTCAAACATCCAGCTTTGATTTTTTTCTCTTTTTTGCCTGAGAGGGCGGCGGCTTTGTGGGCCTGTATGCATGTATGTGTGTGTGTGTGTGTGTGGTCTATGTCTGTTGGTAGCGGCGCATCTCATGCTGCTTTCCCTCCCCCTTTTCCCCCTTTCTCTGGCCTGTACTTTTTTTTGTTTGGTGTGTGTGCGGGTGTGCGTGTCTATTGACTTGGGGGTTTCTTTTTTTTGTTTTGTTTCGTTTGTACGACTTTTTTCTTGTTTATTTTTGGGTTTTTGTTTTGCCCTCTTCCTCGTCTTGGTCCTCTCCCTTTCCATGACAGCGGCGTTTTCCTTCGTTTTTATTGAATTATTTAGTCTCTCCCCTCCTTTCCCCCCTTTATCTTGTTGTTGTTTCTCTTCCGCGTGTATGCGCGCACACACGTGTACGCGCGCGTGCGCTTCTCTCTCTTTTGTGTGTATGTTATGTTGTTTTTATATGCACTGCTTTACATGGGGTGCTTGTTGCTCTTTTTTCTTTTTTCAAATCGCCGTGTTGCCGTTGATACTGATTGTTGCCTGTTGATCTTCTTGGTCTGCCGTTTGGTGAAGAGCCTGTCAGTTTTTCTTTTTTTTATTGTCTCTCTGTGTGTGTGTGTCTGTCCGTCTTGTCGGTGGTTTTGTGGCGCAACGACGTGGGTGTGAGCGCCATCGGCTTCTCATCCTTTTCCCTCTATTATTCTCTCGCACCCATATGCACTCTCTGCAGAGGAAATCTTCTCGTGATTCTGTGCAATGCTGCTCAGCGTTGCTTGCTCAATGATGAGCTCGAGAATAGGTACGCTTGCAGCTGCCGTGCCGTCCGCACGAGCCTTGCGCAGGGCGAGGAAAAGGAGGAGGTAGTGTATAATGCGGTAGAGGGAGAACGACCATGGGAAGAGCATGCAGTGAACTCGATGGGCTCGCGCCTTCTCTTCGTGCTCTCTCACGTGTGCCAATGCCGTTTGTTTGGCCGTGCATGTATTATTATTATTGTTGTTGTGGTGAGGGTGTGCGTGCAGCATTTCTCTCTTCATGTCTTTTTTTTTCTGGTTTCGTCCTCTAGCAGACGCTCGCTCCTTCCTTTTTCTGCGCGTGCG
>NC_018335.1:1267219-1299178 GCF_000234665.1 Leishmania mexicana MHOM/GT/2001/U1103
TGCGCGTGCGAGGCTCTGACCGCTCTTTGCTCACGCTCCAGTCCCTCTATCAGAGACGTGAGTGGGGACACCCCTTCCCACCTTTTCCTCTCGCACGACACCCCACTCCTCTCGTGTTGACTTTGGTGCGCTCTGGCCTCGTCACTTTTCCTTCTTCACTTCTTCTAGAGGATGATTTCAGCTGCGTATTCGGTGGGACGGCGTACCTGTTTCGCTCTGCCTGTGCGCCTCCCTGCCCCAGCCTTTTCCTTTCTGTGTCTTGTGTGTGTGTCTCTCTCCCTCTCTCGCCAACGACTACAGCAGACGAATGCGACTGGCGTAAGTGGTGCTTACTTCCCTCTTGTCACCACCCCTTCTCCTCACCTCACGCATGCAGACGGTGCGCCACCACCACAAACGAACTGCTGCTTCTTACTCTTTGCTTATTTCCCCTACCAAATCGCTGGCTCTCCTTCTGTATCCATGCTTGGCCTCCTCCTCCTCCTTCCGTTGTCGTTGGCGTGTGCGTGCTTGTTTTTTTTTGGTGCTTTTTCATTCGAGCCTGCCCCTCTCTCTCCCCTTGAGTTCATCATCAACTGCGGCCGCCCTCCACTCCCCTCCACTGTGTGTGTGTGTGCAGCTGTGCGTGCGATGTGCTTACGTGCACGTGTGTGAGCACGCACCTGTTGACCATAAACGTGCTTCTCTCTTTCTCGCAGCCCCTTGCATTGCTAAGCTTGTGCGGGGCGCGCCTTCAAAGACACGCACATGCCACACGCACACGCCTTTCATGGCTGCATACCCCTCGCCTATAGGGGACAAGGGAGTTGCAGTGCCGCTTGGTTTGTTCGAGGCAATGCTCACCGCCCCGTTCACTGCCCATCACCGTCCCTGTTGTTGTTGTTCCCTTTTAGCTCTCTTCTGAGTGCCACTCATTGCCACTACTAGCCGCCGTCAAAAAAGAAGAGGAGAAACTGCTATCACGCTCTATTCCCTCTCTCCCCTCTGTCACCCTTGTCCCGTCCCCTTACGCCACTCCAACCCACGTTCGCCGAACAACTCCCCCCATCCCCCCAAAAAACGGCACTTCAGCTGTGTGGTCTCGCAGCTGTTTGTTCTGGTTTTCTTGCTTTCGATCGCCCCCCTCCCTCCCATTCCCTCCCCTCTCCCCACTCAAAACTCGACTTTGGATCAATTCGCCGCTCTGACAGTGTGTATCCCACCCCACATCCTCCCCGTCTGTTGCTTACTACTTTTTTTTCTTCTGGGGGCTCAAAGGGATCACACTTCGCTGGGGCATATGGATTGCTTTGTTTGTGTGTGTGCTACTTCACAGGTGCACCTTGCACTGATGTGCCCCTGCCCATGACTCCCAGCTTTGTCTGTTCGCGCTCTCTCTGTCGTTTTGTGTTTTCTTACCTTTTCTTTCTCTCCGTTCTCTCTTCGTCTTTGGCTTCTCGTGACGAGACACATCGAGCGTGCATGTCTTTTAGCCTTCTCTCCCTCATCGTTTCTGCCGATCTTTTTCCTTTGGTACCTCCTCGTGTGTCACCCTATCTCTATGTATCCCTCACGTTCTTTGCGACATCGCCCACACTGACATGCATCCACACGCGATCATAAGGACGAGGGCACCCTTCTCTCACGAATCCTCTTTACCTTCCCATCTCTCATCATTGATATTACGCATGGCGCACTCCAAGTCTCCAGCCCGCCTTCGCCTCGTCCTCTCCTCCTCGGGATGGGATGTATTCATTGTGATTCTTCTTCCGCCCTTTTCTCCGCCCCCCCCCCTCCGCCTCCCTCCGCCTCCTCCCCCTGTGTCTGCGCCTATATGTGCCCCGCTCTTCTGTCGCTGAGGGTGTGTCTTTTTCGATCCGCCTACAAAAAAAAAGGGAGGGGCACTTTTGCTTCCTTTGGTTTGTTGTTTTGTGTTTTCGTTTGTGTGTTTGTGTGGGGGTGTGTGATATGTGTATGTGTATGTATATACACATTTTCTTTTCGTTGTTTTGATGCTTTTTTTTGTTGTGTATTGCCACATAGTGAAGTGCGTGCAACGGCGGCGAATGACGATATGCGCGAATTCGTCGCAAACCCGGCAATGCAGAAAGCACACAACAACCACCACCTCCCCTCTTCACACACACACACACACAAAAGAAACATACACACCCACGCGTACATGCACCCATACTAATAACACCAGGTAACACCAACAACACCATCTCCTCTCCCCCAAACTCGACAGCAGCGAAGCACAAAGCAAAAGGAAAAGAAAACAATAAACAAAAAAGACGTCCTCATCTCCCCCTCTATTTTAACTGTACTGTTCCTGCCTTGCCCTTTTTTTTTCGTGTCTCCACACCGCTGCCCTGATGATGCCGGACAATGCGGCGTGGCACCGAGGTCCCATACATCTCATATACTGTGTGAGGAAGCCAAAACAGACCCCACCCCCTCCTACTATCCCTGCCAGTGCTGAACTGCCTCTGGTAGTGGTGACAGGGTCAAGGCGCCTACGACTTGGGAAAGCCAGAGCGATTTATCGCAACGGATGCCAGTGGTCACGTCCTGGAAAGCGCTGTGTCGGAGTGACCCGCCACCGTGAAGACGCTTGTACCATACACACATGACGGGCAAAGTGTCGGCGTGACTCGAGTGTGTATTTCACCCGATCCTCACATTGCCCACTCATGTGTGGTGCCTGAGCCGCCCTGAGGGGGAAGCACCACGTGGTGACCGGCATGATGGGAACTGCTGGGAGGCAACCTGAGAGACGGCGGGTGGTGGGTGGAGTTTGAGGCGGAGGCGTGCTCTCAGATGGCTGGGTCAGTGAATTGCTACAACGTGTCTTTCACGCTGCTCCGCACCACGCGGATGGGGTCTGTGGGAGGCTGGGTAGAGTGAGCGAGTGCACTTTGGCAGCATAGGCACGTTGAAGGGAAGGCAAGTCCAACTCCGTTACCTTCTCAGATGTTGCTCTGAGCATGTGCGTGTTTTGCGAGTGCATATTTGCCTTTTTTTTCGGTTCCTCACCTCGCCTCGCCTCCTCCTCTTTCATCTTCACCGCCCACCCTCCCGCTCCACCCTCAGCCGCCACTCCCAATCCGGTCGTTTTCCTTTTTTTTCGATGTCCTTACGTGGAGCAGCTCTCTCGTTGCCTTTGTATAGCTCGCTTTGCTCCAGTCTATCTTCCTAGATTGCTTTCTCTCTTTCTTCTCCCTGTATCTTCGACAGCTAGAAACCTCGCCAACTGACGGGCCTACGGAGGCACGGGCGTGCGCGCGTCTCTGAGCGTTTCTCTTCCAGCTTTGTCGTCTTTCGTGAGTGTGGGGTGTGTATTGGTGCGTCTGTTTCGTTTCGCTGCCTCATCCTACAGCCCACCTCCTCCGTCTTTGCCGTTGTGGGACGTGTGTGCGTATCTCCTGTGCCTGCATCGGGAAGGTGTATGCGTGCGTGTGCGTGTGTCTGCGAGGCACCGAAACGAGCGATGCGGCTGCATGCATGCTTGTCGTTTGGTTTTGCCTGCTTTTTTTGTAAGTTGTTGTTGCCGTCTCCCTCTTCCACTCGTCCTTCTGTATTCCTTATTCCCCTTTCTCGATTGGGGGAGGGGGCGGGCATTTTATTGCCGTTCGTCATCTGTCCATCTCGGCGGTGCTGCGATCCCGCTCTTCCCCTCCCTCGCCCTCACACGCACATGGACACACACGCCTCCTCATCCTCTTTCATTTTTTTCCTGCCATCGTCGACGAAGTTGTGCTACTCTCGACGGCAGAGACGACGACGGAAACAACGCCTCCTCTCTAGTTTTATATATCTTTGACTGAGGCGACCCTACTTCGCCATCTTCTTTCCGTAAGAGCCTCTGTGTCTCCCAGTCTCTGCCGGCCGCTGTGTAACCAGTTCTCTTGTCGACGGCTTGTCTTCTTGTCCGAGTCGTTGCGTGTGTGTGTGTGCGCCTCTTCTCTCGCCTCAGGCAGAGATGGAATCGATGCCCCTTCATGTTCCACTTGTTGTTTCGCCTAAGTTTACTTTTTCTTTCTTTGCCCCTTCGCTTTTCCTTTGCTCCCCTTCTCCCGCGCTACCACTGTTTACACGAGAGGGTCGTGGAAGAAGGCGGGAGAGGATAAACAAAGTTGGTGGAGACGACCAAAGAAGAGCGGCTCAAGGGGAGGGGGTGACGAGGAGATGAGGATGAATGCCGGTAAGCCGAACTGCTTCTGTGAGCGACACCTCGGAGCTTCTCCTTTCCGTCTTTACTCGGGCACCCACACACGCGAACAGACGTACATGAATGACCTCTATTTTTTTCTTTTAATTCTGTAGCCGAATCGAGTACTAACACAAGCACGCCTGCCCGTCGCACGAGAGGGCGCAGCGGGAGGGGGGCTTCTTGTTGGACTCATCAGGATCATCAAGCTATTCTGTGCGCTTTTTTTTGCTGTGGGATGTGTACGTGTCGCTCTCTCTTGCTGTCCTTTCCACCCGTCTTCTCCCCTCACCTCGTCCGCCTCGCTACCGCGCTGTCAGGCTCCATTAATGCATTCCTTGCCTGCCTTTCTCCCTCTATGTCATCTGCTTCTCTCACCTGTTGTAGCTATTTTCGCTTTCACGTGTGCATGTTTTCTTCTTCGGCGTGTTTGTGATGACGTGTATGTGTGTGTAAGAGGACCATCATGCAGCCAAAGCCCAAAGGCCCACCCCTTCCAAACGAAAAATGAAAAAAACAAAACAAAGACAGCCGACTCGATCCTTCACCACTGCCGTGTCTCTCTTTTCTCCTTAGAATAAGGCGAATAGAGTGAGCTGCATACAGGCCCCCCCCTCACCCCCCACCATCACACACACACATACACAACTGAGTAGTCTTCAAATAGAGAGCGAGTGAGCATGACGAGTCTCAGTGGCCGATGTGTCTCTCTATCTCTGACATCCATTTGATATTCTAGCACACCCGCCTAGATTCTCTCTCCTTCCCTTTCGACTTGACTTGCCCATGTCTGTGTCCGTGTGTGTTTGTGTGCGTGCGTGTGTCTGTGCAGTTCTTCATCTCCGCTGCTGCTGAGCTACTTGACTGTCTTCTGCCCTTCTCCTTGCTCACCTGTGTATGGTAATGTATGTTCGAGTGCGTCGCTCGGCGTTGGCAACTGCACATAACTGCGTGATGTTTTTCTTTTTTTTTGTGTGGGCACGTCTTCGTCCTTTTGTCACCTCCTTCCCCTTTTTTTTCGTTATTTCTCTTTTACGCCGTTTCAGTTCCCTCTCCTCTCTCACGCCGATGTGCTGCGGAGGATGCTCACAGCACTTTGCTTCCGTGTGTGCCCTTCAGCGTACTTTTTTTTTCCCTCCCTCCCTTTTCATTCCTGTATCTCTATATTTATCTACATATATATATATATATATTGATATATATTGATATATCTATGCCCCTGTCGGATTGACTTCTCTATTGTTATTTTTATTTATATATTTCTCTCACTCATATCTTTCCCCATTTACTTCCGACTTTCTTTTGGCTCGCGTTCCCCCGGACTTTTTTCTTGCTGCCTCTCTCAACGCCTTTGCGTGTGTCTATCTCTCTGTCGAGTACACATGCCTCTGTGTATGCGTGTATGTCTGCGCGCGAGTCGACGAGTATGTGCGCGTGGTCGCATCTCGTCCTTCGCCGATGACACACTCTCTCTTTTCTGTTTATATATTTCGGCCCGCCACTCTGAAGAATGAAGAGGGTGAGTTCGAGAACGCAGGAAAAGAGGCGCACATCACCAAACAGGTGAGCGCGCGCCACCAAACGCTCCTGCACACATGTGTGGTACTCGTTCAAGTCGATACTTTGCGAGTCTCTTTTCTAGCGCCTCATCCTTCTCTCTCGGATGGTCGAGGTCAGCGAGTGTGAGGTAGGGTGCACGTACGTATTGCCTCTATCTTACCCTTTGCTTACTTTACGCTTGTGTGCTCTACTCAAACAGGACCTTCCCCATGCTTTTTTTTTGCTAGTTGATGTGCGCACGTACATCCCTCCCCCGCCTCTCTCTCTCGATCTGCGTGCGTGTGCGCCGGCTTGTCGTTGGGTGTTTTGACTATCTTGTGTCTCTGTTCTCCTTCCTTCTTGCCCACTTCACGCGTTGGCCCTTTTCGCATCTTTTGTTTTCTTGCTTCTTCCCTCTTCCACTCTCACGCTTTTTTTTCGGTGGTTTCTCCCCCCCCTCCTCCTCCTCCTCCTTGATACGGTTTACACGTTGTCAGCTGCACACGTCTATTCCTTTGTGATGTTGTTGTGCCTTCCTTCGTTCTTTTTTTTTTCGGTTCGTCCGTGATTTGCTTGCTTCTTCTCCTCGTGCCCTTTTCCCCCCTTGCCTCGTGTTGAGTCCCTCGTCGTCATCTCTCTGTGCTCCTCTCACTGAGTCTCTCACGTTGATGGCGCGCTCGCAAAAATGTTTTTGTTTTTGTTTCCCTTTTTTTGGGGGTTTTCTTTTGTTGTGGAGGGCGCGGACTGAACTGGTGCGGCGCAGCTCCCCTCTTTTGCATTTCTTGTGTTATATATGGTCGAGGTCTTAAGTTGCCCGCCTAAGTACCGTTAGTGTTATCTCGCTTCAGCAGGTCTATGAAGGTGTCAAGATGGAAGAAAAACTGCAAAGCACAAGAAGAAAATACTCGCCACATGGTCGGCACATACGTCCCCGACTGATCGAAGTTATTTGATGGAGAGAGAGGGGGGTTTGCGCAACAGCGACGCGGGAGAATGAAGTGCTTCGGAGCACCCGCAGCTGCGCTGGTGTGAGGCTGGGGTCGGGAGGGAGAGGGAGGGGGGCGGTTACAGCAACGCTGCAGCCGCGCGGCGCAGTTTTCTGCATCGCGTCCTCACAAAAACGAAGCAAAAAGGGAATGGGCTTCGGGATCGAAGAAGAGGGCTGTGCGCCGTGATCGCTGCTGGGCAGTCCCTCTGCTGGGTCTGCAGCTCTTCCGTCCCTATCCACCCCCATACCTCTCTCTTTCTCCATCGTGGCAGCCGCGGAGGCAAAACCTCCTCCCAAAACGTTACGGCTCGGCGCACGCGTAATGGCAACGCATCAGTGCAGCCTAGCCCCCCCCCCCGCACGAATCGACCGCGCACCTCTCTGATTATCGTGGCCAGGTGCTCTAGCGCGTTGATGTTGTGCCCCTCTCTCTGCCTTTCTCCCACTGTTTCCGGTGCCTCTTTCTTCCCCGGGCTCTAAATCTTCCCGTACGGACAACGACATCTGCATCGCTTGCTTTTTTTTCGTTTCGGGCCACAGCTGCGATCTCGGCCACTGTCTTCCCTTCCTCGTCTCGCCCTCATTCCTTTGCAGATTGAACTACTACTTTCTCGGCTCACTCACCGTCCCCGTGACTACGAACAGAGGAATAGCGGAGGCACACACACACATACACACACGCGCGCGCATCAAGAGTGGTGTGTCGACAATTTTTCCCGCTTGCTCTCCCTCAGGCGCATACGCCCTCTCTCTATTCCTCATTCGTGCCGGGCGTTCACTGTGTTGTATGTTGTGAAGCCAGCACGGCAGCTCTCACCACAGCAGGAGTTGGGAAGCGAAGGTGAGATGCCCGCCTCACCGGTGGATAGGAAGCCGGAGGCCTCGAGAAACGGTGGGCAGAAGGATGCCGCTGAGCATCCGCAGTCGCCGCGCAGGCCGTCAAAGACGTCGTCTGAAGAAGGCGCCGAGTCGCCCCAGCGGCAGTCGCAGGAACTCTCTGAAACCCCGACCATTGCCGCCATTGGCACCAATGCGAACATTATCATCGATCCCACAAAGGATCTCTGGCAGAACATCACGCGAAATGTCAAGGACGCTAGCGTCGAGCAGACGGAGACGAGCCTGGTCGTGGTCGGAGCCTCTGGGAGCGGCAAGACGACTCTTCTCCACCGCATCTATACCTCTTTTCAGAGCAACTCGAGTGGATCTGGCCCTAAGAGGGTAAAGGCGACGACGGCGCTGGACTACAGCTTCGCCCGCCGATCGGAGCGCAACGTGGCGCCCGTGGCACACTTCTGGGAGATCGCGCAAGGGACGCAGTTCTCGCAGTTGCTGGACATTGTGGTGACGCCGGAGAACGTGCACGCCGTGGTGGCGGCGGTGGTGGTGGACGCGAGTGAAGAGGGACTGCCGGTGGCGTGGGAGACAGCCACGTACTGGTTGCGCCGGCTCGACCAGCGCGTCAGCGATATTTCTCAGCGCATGAAGGCGAAGGGGTCGACCACGCCAGCGAAAATCCTGACCCGCGCGCAGAAGGCTATCGGACTCGACCATCCAGACCTGAAGCGCATGCGACTCAGTGGGGTGCCGACGGTGCTCGTCATCAACAAGATCGACGCATTCCGTGGCCACACGCAGCAGCTGAAATTCCTGTGCCGTAGCATGCGCTACCTCGCCCACCTGTACGGCGCCCACGTCGTCTTCACCAGCGAGCAAGAGAGCGTGCGATGGCGCGCGCTGATGAACTTCACGCTCTTTCAAGCCCCGTTCGACCCCAAGTACTTGCAGACAGATCCGGAGCGGAGTGCTGTGCTGCTGACGGTTGACCGCGACAGTTTCTTGGACATTGGCGACCCTAATGTGAGTCGGCTTGGCGGCGGCGCCAGCACCGGCGACGCGGAACTGGATCGCTGGAAGGCGCCCTTTGACGAGGCGTTTCCGCCAAAGAAGCTGAACGAGGAGGACAGGGTAATGGACGATCCTTTCATTCGCCGCCTGTACGACACCGCGGAGGGCGGCTTCGGCGATCCAGTGATCGACGCCCTGCGCAAGCAGAAGGATGAGGAGCTGGAGCAGTACCGCAAGAAGAGCACCAACACCGCCAACGCCAGCAAGGCCAAGTGAGGCGCTGTGGCGAAGGGTTACAAAAGACAGAAGGCCGTGTATGGCGCTTGTATGCGGTACTGCTGCTGAGTTTCTATTCTTCTCCCCCAAAACGAAGAGCAGACAAAGGTGCGGCTGTGTGGAGTTGGTGCCACTGCTGGTGCATCCGCTGCCGCGCAGCACGATGCAGACTGTTTGCGGGTATGCGTCTGCAGGGCGTTGGTTTTTTTTTGTATGCCATGCTTAGACGATTCGGTGTGCGTGTGTATGTGCACACGCGTCTGTCGATGTAGAGGAAGCGGCACCCTCTCGATTGCTCTGTGCGCGTTGGGAAGACACTATCTCTGGCGTGGCGGTTGTGGCGTGGGAAGGAGAACGCATGGCAGCTTTGACACCACTGCGGTGGGACCTGCCAGCTGTGTTTCGCGCGGTGCATGTGTGCTTGTATGTGTGCATGTGTGTGCACGTCGGTCTTTCTCCGCTTTTCTCTAGATTTTCCTGCATGCTCGCTTTCTCCATCTCCTCCGCCACACCGACCATCTCTTGCCAGCACCCTGCACCTCTTGCCTCCGTCTTCAGCCTCCAATGGAGAGCAGGAGTACACGGCTATGGGAGAGTGGGCGGGGCAGGGAAAGGGTTATCGTGTCTCTTCTCGAGGCCCACCTGACGCGACGAAACACCCACAGCAACAACGGGACTGACGAAACAGACACAGCCTACTGAACAGCAAGCCGTGTGGGTTGCATGCAACTTCCGCACGGAACAGCATTTTCTTGCCGCTCCACTCTCTCGCAGTGTGCCGCCAGCCGCTGCCGCCTCTGCCTTTCTTTGCTCCCTCTCTTCGCTACAACGTATTGCTTGCACCTTCGCCGCTGTCGTGGGAGGGCTTGTGTGGGTTGACACGCGAAGGGCGAGGGAGCCGGCCGAAGTGCCCGCAAGGCGTGCGAGCGTCTGCGCGTGAAGTCGAAGGAGTGAGCCTCTCCTCTGCGCTCTCTCTTTCGTGGCACCGACCTCTTGGCAGCAAGGAGGGCTAACGGATCCACGAGTTGCGAGGCCGTCGATACGCCCTTTCTGACGGCAGCACTCGTCTTTACAACCACGCGATCCTCCCTCTGACATATGTGCCGCTCGATTTTCGAGTGCGGCCACCCTCACCACTCGTGCGCTGCTCTTGTTCTCCCATCTTTTCTCTTGCTCTGACCTCTTTCTTGCTCCTCTCCACCTCCCCTTCGCACATACACGCGCACGTGCACATCCGACATCAAAACGCGAACAAGAAAAGTATCACCTGCGGGAAAAGAGAAGCGTTGTACTCACACGCTGGCTATCTCTCCACCTCCTGGTCTCGCAGTCCTCTCAACACTCGCAGCCACACGTGCACCTCACCTAAGGGGCGAACGTCTTCTGCACGTTGGCGTGTCGTGTGTATGCGCGTGCGGCCGCTGCACTCCTTATGTTTTTGAATCTTCAGCAGCGCACCCTCTCCTCTCTCCTCTCCCCTCTCTCATTCGCTCACGCATTCGCCGTCGCGGTTTGCGCTCTCCGCGTCGTTGTGGAGCTCTCCATTGTGTTCTGTCCAAGCTGTGTGCGAGCACGTTGCGCAGTGACGCCAACCGTGAGCAGTCCAAAAGCAAGAGAAACGGTTTGCTGTTGCCAAGGTCGGCGGCCGTTCTAGGCTGATTGGCGATCTTGCAGCTTAGTTGACCGCCCCACCTCTCCCCTCCTCTTCTTCTCCCCGTGATGTTGTGTGCCGGCCAGGCGCTACGCCGGCAGGGACACGAACACACAAGAAGCCATTTTTTCTTTCAGTCGCCTTTTGCCTCTTTTTTCCCATCGTCTCTGCCGTCTCTCCCCTCGTCTTCTCCCACGTGGACGTGTCCACTGCTCGTCCGCCTGTCGCTCCTTCCGCGAGCGCTCCCTCCTCTCCTCCGCCGAGTTCGCTTTCGTGCCGGTCTTTCTGCGCGTACGCGTGCACGCGTGCCATGCGCCCGTCGGAAGCGTTTCTCCCTCTTCTTGCGTCCTTTGCTCACGTTCTTCTTGTTGGTTGTGTGTCTTTGCCTTCTTGAACGCGTTGAAAAGTCAGCCATCGAGCGACCGACACGTGGACCCCCATCCCTAACGCACGCTCGACAGTTGGCGTCACGCCCCTCCGCTTTCCCTCGCTTCTCCATCGAGTGCACTGCGGGCTAACAAAACTGAACAGCACCGCGTCCTTTTTCCGCCCTCCCTTTGCGCTGGTCTGTGTTCATAATCTCAGGCATCTGGGAAGTCGATACGCCTACACGCATACATATGGTGGGGTGCCAGCGACGCGAACCGAGCGCAAAATACACGTGTCTCTCGTTGCTGGCGCGGCTGCTCACTTTTACTCTCCCAGTCTCCCAATTACCTCTATCTTGCCATGTCGTGAAGACAGGTTGGCTGAGCTTCCTTGGGGGGGGGAGGGTGCATGCACGACGGAGTTGGTATGCGTAGATGCGGCGTTATGGACGCCTCGCTCGCCGCAGCCGCAGCCACCCACGTCTGTGCTTCTCCGCTTCACGCCTGCCACAATGAACAGGTCTCGCTTCTGGCGTCTGTGCACGGAGGACCCGGCTCTAGCGCTGCGACTACCCGCAGAGACAGCCTTGGAGGCGGCACTTACATTGAGGAGGCGCTGCAGGAAGTTGCCACAGCCACTACCTCTTCGTCGCGGAGAAAGATACAAGGTGAGAGGTCGAATGCTCAGCCGGTCCTCTGCTTCGCTGCCTCGACTGGGCAAGGGCATTCAGCAGATGCCCATCCGCTCACCGACTCTACTGTTGTCGTGGGGTCACCCACAGTGCAAGCCTGCATCTTGGCTGGGCGGCAGTACTGTGACGTGGCGAAACGGTGCACGACGGAAGCGACTGGGAGCGCTTCTGTTGGGTCCCTCTCTTCGCCTGAGTATGCTGTAGCTGCCCCGGCCGAGGCCCTCGCGCAGGGGCTGGCAGCCCAGCCACCGCCCTGCAGCGCAAACCTGCCTACTCCAGCCCCCCGACCTGCACGTTGGAGTTCAATGGCAGCGTGCGTGGGGACGCTGACCTTCATTTTCAATACACCACCCGCGTCGCGTTTTTTGGCGCCCTGGGCATGTCGAATGGGCGCAGCGTGATGGGCGCAAGCCCGCTTGCTCGGCGGCAAAGCTCAACCGAGACTACGAACGCCGTACGTGTGGACGAAAAAAAAAGCACGAAGTGGTTCAGGGTGAGCATGCGGAGGAGGAGCTCGTCGCCAAGCCGCCAAGCCGCCAGGCACCCTTGCCGCGCAAGATCAAGAGCGGAAAAGACGCGTAGGATAAGTCCTACGCCTCGCCCGTGAGCACGCCGTCGCCAACTCGGCGGCCGGCGGTGACATCACCACCGATGCCCTCTAAACAGCCGCGTAAACTTTCACACGTGCCGCTGCTGCTGCACGGCGCCGCGGAGGTGAAGGCGCCGACACAGGCACCACCGCGCGAAGTGCCCAGCACGTCAACCCCAGCGTTGACGTTTGCGTCAGGCTCTGTTTCTCTCCTGGCCCCAACGCTGCCTCCGCCAGTCGTGGCACCGCACGGCATCATGCGGCTTCCCAGTGCACCGGTCGGCGTTTTCTGTGAGCACTCCGCCCGCGCCCACCAATTCCAGCCGCGGCAGCAGCTCCCATACGAGCAAGGGGGATTTGTTGCTTTCATTAAGCCCACTGGAGAGAGGCCAAAGATCTTCTCGACACACTCGAGGGCGCGTCTTTGTCCAAGCCTGCGTTGTGGCGCTACTGCGACGGACTGGAGTCGCCGGCTGAAGGGATAAGAAGCCAAGAAACAAAAAAAGATGGCCAGATGAGTAAACGCAAAGGAGAGGTTGCCTCGTCACTTACCGCTCGCTCTATATCCCAGAACCTCGCTCACACACCGAACACACGCCGCAGATAAAGAGGACACGGCGTTGATGCAACGATGGCGCACAAAGTGCACAGGAAACACAGAACATACGTCTCTCTCTCTCCCGTGGGGTCGCCCCGCTTGCTACGGGGGGATCTCTCCTGCCTCCTCATCCGCCCCCTTTTCTTCACTTTTTCCTTTTTTTTTGCCTTTTCAACCCCCTTTGGAACTCATCAACTCAGACAACTGCTTTCTGAGGCGGCTGCTCCCCTGACTGGACGCGTCGCAGTCTGCCTGCACCTTCTGGTTTTCTTGTTCAGCCCCCCTCTCTCTCTCCCCATAAAAGCTTCTCTTTCTCTTTTATTCTCTGCGGCCTCTGTCTTTCTTTGTATGCATTCATCCGCGCACACGGCGGTGCCCTCGCGCCGATCGCCTCCTCCTATCTCCTACAGCCTCGTTGTGTGTACACCTTTTGTTCTCTGCTGCTACTGCTGCTCCTCCTCCTCTTCATCATCTCCCCTTTTGTTATTGTGCAGCGCCTACCTGTGTCTTTCTGCAGTGCTTCGATCTCTGTCGCGGCGCATATGTTTGTGGGAGGGAGAGGAAGAGAGGTCACACGTGTTTCCGTTTGAACAGAAGCAGCGACAGCAAGGGGAGGCCGCAACGAATCGGGCTGCACACACGCACGGACTCCAGCGCGTTTGCGCGCATGTGTGCTCCTTCTCTTTCGCGAAGAATGACCTGGGTGGGTGCAGCGACGCATCACACGTGACTTTCCTCCTCCTCGCTCCTCGCCGTGTGAACTTAGCACTCACGCTGTCTCTTGCCACGAGAGGGAACGGGGAACACTGCCGGGGGACCAGCGGTCACTATGTCATGTGCGCATGTGCTTCCTCGCCCTCCCTCACGACTCTACACTCTCCCCAACGGCTTGTGGTTGAAATATCGGCGCCTCTCACTGTCCTCGCCTCTTGCTGCGTCTCCTCCCTCGTTTTTCCGCGTCTTTGCCATCCACACCGTCATTGAGGCACACACGCGCTTCTCTCACTCCTTGCGTTCGCGCCACGTGAACCCCCTCTCCTTGAACTCTTCTACGTGTGGCGCCACAGGAGAGGGCACAGCGTGGCGCCCCTTTCTTTTCTGTGTGTGTGTCTCCAGCCCGAGCACGCGTGCGCGCAAGCTCGATCCGTGCTGTCCCCTCCCCTGTGCACACATACACAGACCAGCCTCGATGTGCGCATGCGTCTGTGCTTCATCGAATGCCGCGGATCCAACTACAGTCCGCCAGCCACTTCTCTGCATGGGTGCAGAATGAGATCTTGACCGAGGTGCCGTTTGGCCTGTCCCTGCGGCTGCGCCCTCTACCGATGCAGGCGTCTGCAGCTGTCTCGGGGGGCGAATTTGTATTGGCGAGGCCTCACGTAGGACACGTAATTGCATCGTTGACTGCAGAGACACCTGGGGTGCCAGCAGCGCCTGCAACCGATGACGGCGGTGCAGGGGAGGCAGTAGAGCAGGACGCTGCAGAGGTGCCACGCTCCCTGTCGGGGCGCGTTCATTCCA
This sequence comes from Leishmania mexicana MHOM/GT/2001/U1103, assembly GCF_000234665.1. Classification (NCBI taxonomy): domain Eukaryota; phylum Euglenozoa; class Kinetoplastea; order Trypanosomatida; family Trypanosomatidae; genus Leishmania; species Leishmania mexicana. The sequence continues at coordinate 1,281,479 of NC_018335.1, forward strand.
CCATCGACTGGTACGGGTTTTTCCTGAAAACGCTGCTGCACCTCACCAGCACAAACGGGTCGCCTCCTCGCCACACCGGTGCATCTGCCTCGCCATCTTCTCTGACGTGCGTTGTGGCAGCAACGGACGGTGTGGGCCGCAAGACCGCCCTCTACGCAACGATGCTGTCGCACTGCGCGGAGTGGTGGGACGCCGACTGGGCGACGCGGTCCACCAGCGCACATCTCTATCACCACAGCCCACCAATGCAACGGGCAGTGGCGTTGTGCAGGCCGTTTGTCTTCTTCGATGAGATGTCAGAGGCCGCGGGCCGTCTCGCCGACCCATCGAGACTTAGCGGAAGAGGCAGCGCCGATCGTGGCCCCCGCCGACGCCTGCTGCGCGTACTGCGCCTCCTCAGCACTCGTGGGGGCTGGCAGCTCTGTGTGCGGCGCTCTTCTCGAGGCGGCGGTGCTCGTACCGCTACCACCACCTCCTCTACGTTGTTGCACCCGGAGGATGATGACTCGGTTTATGTGGACTGGCTCGACTACCTCACAGAGCGATGCGTGGAGGTGGATTTGCGGCCAGCTGGGGATTACGATGACTTTGAGTCTCTGCTGCGAGGCACCGCATCAGACGCGTGGCTCGGCAGTAGTTCAACGGCCCACTCCACACCCATCACCGCGTCGTCAGCGCGCACGAGGAACTGCGACTGCGCGGGCGACGGAAATACCGGTTTCGCGTGCGCCGTGCCCGATGCCTTTCTCCCTCTTAGCGCTGTGCTGTGGCACGTTCTGTCCACCGAGGTGGAAGGCACTGTACTTGAAACCTTGCACGGACTAGTGCGCCAGTATCTGTGCTGGCCTTTTCTTGCTCTCCCTGACCGCGCCGGAGATCCCTCGACAACGCGCAGGAGTGACGTGACCAGGATCTTTCGGTACGCATACCACGCGCTGCAGACGCTGGTGCACACACCAGAACAGGCGTTTGCCTGTGAGTTGACGCACTCTGACCGGAATGGCGCCGCTTCCAGAACAGTGTCAGCGCTGCCGCCACCTCTGGCAGGTCCCATCACGCTTTCCTGCTTAATACCCAACAACGTTTGCCTCGCACCACTCGCCCGAGACAGCGCGTCCTCGCGCTTCTTCCTTCAAGGACCGCCTGCGTCGGTGGCGCCAGACGGCACGGTACTGCGTCGGCATCCACTTCGTGTGCTGCTGCTGCGCGTCGATCCAGAAGGCGGCTGGCTGCCACCGCCAGAGACGTTGGCCAGTCAGCGCACGCTCCACGCCTCGTTTGATGCACAGAGGGGAGAAGCGTGTGACGGCGACGAAGGTTGTGAGGATGACAACAACGGGACGGACGACGACTTTGCATTATGGGAGGCCCGCGGCGCAGGCAAACGGACTGTGGCGCGCCCGAGCGCAGTTGCGCCGGGACAAAGAACGACTTTCGCCTCACTGCTATCGCCTTTCCGTTGTGCGGACACCTCCCCCACAGAGGATCGGGTGATATCTATGCTGACGGCGCATGTGATCCATAGTGGGCCATTTGCGCAAGCGGTCACGTCGACCCGCAACCTTGAGCAGTGTCTCTGGCTTGCTGCAATACGGCTGTTCGTCTACGCACTCCTTCACGACGCGCGTGTGGTGGTCACCCCGGAGAGGCTGCCCACCTTTGTGAAGGTGTTTGGCTACCGCCACCTTCCCCAGCTGCACCAGCGACTCTGCGAGGTCCGAGGGGCGTTCAGGGAAGCTACAGCAGACGACGGTACCTTGTTGCTCTTTGCGGATGCCGCCGACGCCCCCACGAGAGCTGCTGCGGTTTCGCTGCTGGACGCGGCGTGCCAGCGTGAGCCGCCAATTTGCGTGTACGTTGTGGACCAGGTCTCCCTGAGCGGTTTCTCGAGACTTCAGGTGAGGAGCAGGGTTTCGGGGACGACCAGAGCTGATCAGGTTGTGCCCTCGGCGCCCTCTTCTCTGCCGCTCCTCCCGGTAGTGCTATGCTGCGATGTGCTGCGCCATCCGTGCAGCTTCGATGAAGCACGCGGCTCGAGTAGACCTAGCGGCATCTGTGAGGTGGCCCACTGCGGGGTGCTCGACGTGATAGAGCTGTGCCATATTTCTGCCCTCTTGCAGTCACAGCACTCCTCATGTGCAGAGGAGTTCGTGATGAGGTGCGCTGCAGTGGTTGCCTCGGAAGAAGGGGGCGCGTCCCGGTTGTACGACGGCCGCGTGTTCATGGCGGCGCTGCACCCTGTAGTCACGCCTTCTTTGACCGATGCTGGTGATTGCTTCCGCACACAAACTGGTGAGCGCCGTGCTGATCACCGAGCAATATGCGGCGCCGACGCGGACACCTGGAACGCTGCGGTTGACGGGTCAGAGCTGTGGCAGCCGCTGCTACCTTCTGTTCTTCTCCTGGCTCCGACTCAGCAGCAGACCGTGCTGTACGGGGGGCTGCTGCGCAAGGCGGCCTTGGCACTGCTAGAGGCGCTACCGAGCCCTTGTACAAATGAGACCGATATGTCGACTTCTATGCGGGATGCAACTCGCACTGCCCATGCAAACATTCCCGGTGCCGTTCGCGGCGGCGGCGCCTTCTTCGTGTCTCTGGCGAGACAGGCACGGTGGTTGATGCGGCGGCTCTCGCTGTCGCCGGCCTGTGCCGATGCCGCGGCGACGTTCGATGAGGCGGGCGTCGCGGGTTCGGGGCCTTTCGCATCCCCTAGCGCCGTTTCGTGGGGCATCGGCGTTGTTCCGCAGGACCACGCCGCAATACGCTTCGTGTTGGCAATCCTGTGCGAGTCGTGTGCAGCGATGGTGACTCGGCTAGCGGAGCCGCTGATTGAGAGGAGCGGCGCATCGGGACATGCATTGTCTCCACTGTACAGTGCCCGAGCCTCTCCTCCTCCTCGTGGGCCGCATGCGCGACGACGATTGTGGGTCGAGGCCCTCCGCGCTGCTGTCGAGGCATCTTCGTCGGTACCCGGCCAACCTGTGCTGCACGTCTACCACGAAAGCGTGGACGTGATGCTCTCGGAGGCGGCGAACGGTACTGTTTTCAACGCGTGCCTTGGCGCGAAAACGCTACACGAGCGCGCCATGCAGTGTTTTGCCTCTGACCGCCGTTTCTCCTCCTCCACTTCACAATCCGGCGCGGACGACGACGCTTGCGCGCACCGCGGCGGTTGCGCCACGGAGCCGCCATTGTCCACTTATCTTTTTCTGGAGCCTCTACACACAAACGCGCGCGCCGTACGGGAAGCTCTCGCGCTCGTGCTGCGTACGCTCTCTGCTACCGTGCCCTAATACTACTCGGTATGCATGCCGGCGCGAGCGTGGAGCCTCGAGTAAGGCGAGAAGCGCTCGTGCGCAGAAGACTCGAAAACCACTGACACGAGCATACTGGAACAACAGAAAAGAAATGTGCGAGAGCGGATGTGTGTATGCCCTGGTGCAATCACGTGAGGTCTATGTGCCTCGCACACGGATCCCCGACCTCACTTGTGTATATGTGTATATACATGTACGTACATACATATATATATGTGTGTGTGCGTGCCTCTTCTCCGCCTTCGGTGCGGCTTTCCATTGGAGGGAGGGATGCTGTCTCCTCTCCCCCAGCACGCAGCATGCTCTGTTGTCTCTGCGCCTCTTCTCCCATCCTCGAACCGCCTCCCGTTTTCTCTTGATGTGCCATCGAACGCGCACAATCGCGTTTGCACTTCCATATATATATATATCTGTGGGTGTGCACCTGCATCCGCCTCGTGCGTTGTGTGCATCGCCGCAGTGCAAAAAAAGGGGATTCGGGCGGATCGCTGAGCAAACACACACACACAGCGGACACAGCGGAACCACATAAACCCCACGCACACCCACAGCGGCACACAATCTTGCGTTGGCGCGGCGCCGTGTGTGTGTGCGCTAAGCCCAACGGTGTGTTTGTTGGTGTGTGATTATGGTAGTGCCGTCAGACCGAAGTTCACTATCTTCTTTTTTTTGGGTTTGTGGAGTCTTCTGGCTGTCTCCACTCCGACGGTGCCTCCCTTCTCGCTTCTCGGACTTTCTCCACGACATCAGCGAGCCGTCTATAATCACGGAGAGGGACGACGCACAGGCACACACACACACACACACATATATATATATATATACAAGCGAAACGAAGAGCAACCGAGAAAGTAGCACCGTAAACGCTGGCATGCGGCTGTGCTGTTGTTTTCTTTTTCCTTCTCGTTCTCTACCCCCCTCCCTCCCACCGGGGGGCCGCATCTCCTCCCTATTCTCCTCCTCTTGACGCCTTCCTTCCCTCCTTCCGTCCGTCCTTGGCAGAGCTGAGCGTTTCCGTTGTTGTTGTTCTGCCTTTATTTCATCGGGTGCGAGTTGAGCCGCTGCCCCGCTTCTCTTGTCTTCCTCCTTTTCCGCTTTTTCTGTGTACAGCACATGCTTGCGTGCCGTCTGCGCCTACAGTTTGTGTCACCCCCCTGCCCGTCCTCTGAGACTGTCTTCTCCCCTCACGTGCCGACTAGTCTTGCCCAGCCGTGAGGGCGACGTCTTGCGGCGCGGGTGAGCAACTCGTTATTTTTCCTTGTTCTCACTTCTCCTTTACTATTTCAAACTGGAACACACCAACGCAGAGAATCTGGAACGGTGCCTTTTCGCTTTAGAATTCTTCCGTAGCGCCGCGGGTACTCGTGTGGACGTGCTTGCGGGTCTTGTTGGCCGCTTGCTTGCTCCTCCCCGCCCACATCGCCTCTCTGCAACCTCCCCTCGTCTCGCCCCCTTTCCTCAGCCAACGCTGTATACACTCGAGAGAGGAGGAGCGCTGGAAGACTCGGACACACACACACAGCGCATCCACGGCCGCTTATCTTCCTCTGCGCACGACGACGGTCCGCGTCTGCGTGTCTTCTGCTCTGGAGCGGAACGAGGACCATAGAGGAGACCAAGAGAAATAAAAAAGGGAGGCACACACACATACACACACGCGCAGACTGTGGGGTGGGGGCTAAGCTGCTGCGTTGTTGCGTGTTTTGTACTTCTCTCGGTCGTTGTGTTTTTGGACCCGCGCTTCAAGAGAGGCGCCGTGCCCTCCCGCCACCGCACACAACCAACAACGGTGCTGTATTTGGCTGGCACGTTGCCCCCTCCTCCCTCCCTCCCTTTCATCATCTTTCCTGTTGAAGTCTTTTCGTGTATTTGATTTAGTGTTGGGGGACGGTATGTGCGTGTACATGGTTGGCTGCCGCACTCCTCTCAATACCTTTGGTTCTCGCGCGCACGCTTGTGTGCTTGCGTCTTTCTTCTTCGTACCTCCCATGTGGGCCGGTGCTATTTTCTTGTCGTGCTACCCACGAGCCGAAGTCTCCATATCGCTGTACAAGCTGAGCCTTGAAGTCGATGGAGGCCTACGAGACACTCGGCATCCTCGGCGAGGGCACCTACGGCGTGGTTGTCAAGGCCCGAAGCCGCGTAACGGGGAAGCTTGTCGCCATCAAGCGCTTTAAGCAGACAGAGCAGGATGAGCACGTCCGCAAGACCTCCTCCCGCGAAGTGCGCATGCTGCAGCTGCTGCAGCACCCCAACGTGATCCGCTTAGAGGACGTCTTCCGCAGGGAGGGTAAGCTCTACCTCGTGTTTGAGTTCATTGATCACACGATCCTGCAGCTTCTGGAGAGCACCACGCGCGGTTTCCACCGCCACGAACTGCGCCGCTACACCTACCAACTGCTGCGCGGTATCGAGTTCTGCCACAATCAAAACATCATACACCGCGACGTGAAGCCGGAAAATGTGCTCATCGACGAATCAGGACTGCTGAAGCTCTGCGACTTTGGCTTTGCTCGACAGACGTCGGCCAAAGGCAAGTACACAGACTACGTGGCAACGCGCTGGTATAGGGCGCCGGAGCTGCTCGTCGGAGACGTGGCCTACGGCAAGCCGGTGGACGTGTGGGCGCTAGGGTGCATGTTTGCCGAGCTCTCCGATGGACAGCCACTCTTCCCCGGCGAGTCGGACCTAGACCAGCTATGCCTGATTATGCAGACCTGCGGGCCAGTGCCGCAGCGCCTAGTTTTCATCTTCATGCACAACCCGCTGTACAACGGCATCAGCTTTCCGCACACCGACATCCTGTACACGCTCAAGGATCGCTACCATCGCGAGTCGAACGACTGGATCGAGTTCCTCAGCTCTTGTCTCCACACGGACCCGGCGCAGCGGCTGACGTGCACGGAGCTTATGGAGCTCCCCTACTTCACGCGTGACGGCTTCCGCGATCGCTATGAGGCCGAGCTGCGGGCTGCAACGGGCCTGCCTCAGCTGCGGTCCACTCCCACGACGTCGGCGCCTTCGACACAGCGGCGTGCGCCGGATCAGGCAGCTGCTTTAGGAGGCGACATCAAGGCAGACGCCGTCGTGCCTCCACACACGCGCCGCTCGAGTGAGAATATTTCACCGGCGCTGCAGGGACAACAACCGCCCACGGCCAAAAACAGCTTTAGCGAACCACACATCTCGAAGACGGCGCTCAAGCCTGCCGCGCACGACGCCAACCCCGGCAAGGGCAAAGGTGCAGGCGCACCAACGCTCAGGTTGACGTCTCCACACAAGACGGCGTCTGAGCATCCCCTGCAGCTGCCGATGATCCTCAACGTTAGCTCGGAGAGGGCCATCGCTGCGGCGCTGACGGACTACTTGAATCAGATGCCCACCTCTTCGAGCACTGTGGTGTCGTCACCGGCACAGGCTACTCCAGCAGAGGTGGCCGAGGCCTTTACCAAAGCTGATCCGCTCTCCCGCTCGTGTGGGGCGGCACTGCCGCTGCAGACATCGCAGACCATCAACGCATCAACTACGCGAGATAAAAAGAAGAAGCGGAATAGCAGTTTAGCAGAGACCGAATTACACCGGCGCAGCAGCGCAAGCATCAGCAACGACACCGAGTACGCTGTGACGACAGACGGCACCAAGGGTGAACCGGCCAGGCACATCAGCGACCATCCACGGGCATCGGCCACACTTCCGCCCAACGGAGTTCGCGATGGCGGTGACTCTCACGAGCCGAGGCGCGAAGGCGAAAAGACAAACGTGTCGCCACCGCTGCCGTCGCACGGAGTGGCAGAGAGTAACATGCGGGCTCTCCTGACAACCGCAGCACCAGGAAAGGATGGTGGCGAGACGGCTGTGCTGAGCCACCGAGCTTTGAAGCCGGCGTCAGCGGAGAAAGCCGCGGCAACGACGGCCACAGCTTTTTCGCCGCCGCCGCTCACCGCCACCCACGGTGCTCCGCTGGCAGAGTGTCTGCAGGACCTCCCTGCCCTATCCCTGCACCTCCCGCGCCACTTACAGTCGGAACGGCAGACACCAGCGGCGGAGCAGCCTCAGCCGCACACCTCACTCTCTGCCGAGACCTCGATGTCGTCCTTCCACGTCCGCACGCGCAACCCACTCGCTGCAGCCTCGTCGGTGAACGATGGCGTTTCTCATGGCAAGGCAAACATTGAGACGACTGGCTCGAGCGTCGCTAAGCCACGGCTCGGCCTCTCGAACTCAAGTGTCTCAACGGCCGCCAGCGAAGTGAAGAAGCGCAAGTCCGCCAGGCACAAGAGTAACACGAGCCGCCTGCAAGACAAGGCTGTGGGGCCCGTCAGCGGCAGCGCATCGCGTCGCCCTGTCCCAGGGAACGCGTCGGACGTAGTGGCTTACCGTGCGGGGTTCGCCTCGGTGGTGAACTCTTTGAAGTCAACGGTGTCACAGTCGCTCTCTCATGTGCTGGGTCAGCAGCAACGGCACCGCTTGCTGTCCCCAGAGTCAGACGGAGTCCACACTGCCGAACCGCACCTGCACGGTGTTGGTGCAGGCCCGAGCGCACCTGATTCCACCCGTAACCGAAACGTCGACGCAACCGGCCCACAGCCACGCAAGGAGCGGCGATGTAAACCGTTGGCTGCCTCAACACATGCTCTCCAGGGTAGTGATCAGCGCCATCGCCAGCAGTCGCAGCCTCGACTGGACGGACCACTGCACCCTGACGGCGGTGCCTCTCAGCGAGCCACGGCTACCTTGATGGCTTTATCAGCGCTTCGCAACGTCTCCGGGCCGCCGCCGGCCAAGTCCGCCGGCGACGCGAACAAGAGCAGCTACGTCCACCACACACGCTCGCACACCAACAACAACGGAGGCGAGACCGTGATCCCGGTGGTTGGTGGGGACGGCAACGACACCAACACATGCGTTACAAGTCGCGCTCGACGTCCTATAGTTGCGTGCGCGGTGCACGGCAACAACCGCGATAGTGACGAGCTGATGGCGACCCGCCGAGTGCAGAAGAAGAATGCCGTCGCGACACACGGCCGAACTGGCAACGGCGCTGTGGGTTCCATTGGCTGCACAGATAGCTCCACGACGTCTTCCTATCAAGCAACCAGCATTATGTATGGCGCGCCGTACCACCCCTTTGCGAGGGCCTCAAAGGTGGACGGTGATGTGTGCGGGGCCCAGCAGCGGCAGACCCTACAGAGGCTCAAGAAGAAGATTGCCGACCACCGCGGCAGCGGCATCGCAAACACAACCAGCAGCATTGGCTCCCGTCACTCGCTGACGCCTGCGCGGCAGATACAGCACCAGCCGCAGCTCGCGAAGGAGGATGGTGGCAGCGGCGACGGCAAAACGCCCCAGTTTAATGCCGCCACAGCTGCATCCCCCGATACTGGCATCTGACCAGCTTTGTGCCGTAAATCCAATGCACAGTAGTGCACGGGCTTCTTTTTTCTGCTTTCTGTTGTCCTGTTGTTGTCCTCCGATGCACAGGATGCCACATCCTCCCTTGCTCTCTCACGTCATTCGGGGGGGGCAGGGGGTTGGGGGAGGGAGCGGCACGTGGGTGTGTTGGCTGGCTCGCTCCTCCCACTTCGCTCTGTTTTCGCTGTTCTGCGTTGTATGATTTCGTCGCTTCTCGTTCTCGTTCCTTCCTTGTCGTACGTTTGTGTGCGCATGCGTTGCGCGCGCTCTCCTGTTGTTGAGGGGGCCGGATGGAGGGTGGGAGGGGCGCGTACGAGTGCGCACACCGCACAAGGCAACGCCGCCGCTACCACAGTCTATCTTGTGCGCTACTTTTCCATTTCGTCTCCGTCTCTTCCCGAGCCTCTTGAGTGTTCCTTTCGCTGTCACCTTCCTGCCGCGCTGTCGCCGGAGCTGACGTGGGTGAGATAGAGAGAGGCTGAGAAGGCGCATGCTTTACTTCTCTCCTCACCCCGCACCACGGACACACGCACGCACACCCACCCACCCACACTGTATCAGGCGGTACAGTAACACTTTGTTTGTTTCTTCCTTTTTTCGGTGGTGTCGATGGTAGTGGTGGTAGGGGGTGGAACAGACGAAACAACTCCGCCCCCACCCCCTACCCTCTCCAAGGGCAAAGGTGCGGGTATTGTGTGATGGAGCTGGTGCGAATCCCACGGGGCTGTCGTCGTTCTTAGGTCTCTTTTTTACTCGTTGTTCACGTCTGTTGTGCAAAGATTTTGACCTCCCTCTCTCCCTCTCTCCCTCTCTCCCCCTTGTTCTCCATCCTCAAAGACGTCACGGCTGAGATGGCGCAGAGAGCTTCTTAATAACTAGACGAGCGAGCGACTTCGAACGCACAACATGGATGAAGCAGCAGCAGGAAGGCGTCCATCAACGCCGTGCGCATGGAACACTCGAGAAGACATACGGTCGCAACAGCTCACGAGGAAGCTCCGCGACAAGCACAGCACGCGCGAAGTGCTCATCTCGCCCTTTATCCCTACCTTCTGCGGGCGTGCTGATGTAGGCTCTTTGCAGTTCTTCTTTTGGCTCAGCCGCTCTCTGTCCCCTTATCTTCACCAGACACATGTACGTGTGAAGGGCGTTTCCCATGTATGACACGTCTTTGATGATATATATTCCTAGGCCGTTGCTTATGGGTGTGCGGGAGGGGGGTGGGTGGGTGGTGGCGGGCGGAGACGTGGTTTGAATGGAGGAGACGGGGAAGAGGTATCCCGTTGCAGTCGAAGGGCTAGTCAAGGGGAGACGCCATTTCTTTGCAGTGTGCGAGAGGCATCCGACACTTCAATGCCAACGCGACTTGCAGATTTGTGCGCGTAGGCTCACGCACCGCTCCTTCTTTTTCTTCGACACTCCTCACCCACCACTGCTGCCGTCTCTCTCTCCTTCTCTGCGAAAGGGCCCCCTCCTCATTCTGTGCGTGGATGACTATCCTGCTGTGCCTCTCGCTTTGATGCCCTCCTCTCCCCTCTTTCTCGTGTCTTTCCCTTTTCCCGCCCACCATCCCCCCCCTCACCCTACGCCCACAGATGCCGACATCGCACCGAAGAGAACCGTAGACTCAGAAAAGCAAAGCAGATGTCGCTCAACATGCTTTTATTCTCTTCGTTTTCTTTTTTGTTGCTTCGCTTCATTTGAAGGTCGCTGCTGCAGCTCTTTGTCTCTCTGCTCTTTTCCTCGGTCTTAATAGGTTTCACGACTTTACTGATGTACTCATCCCGCCCCCCGCCTGCCCGCCGCCTGCCCGCCGCCTGCCCGCCGCCTGCCCGCCGCCTGCCCGCCGCCTGCCCGCCGCCGTGTGCGTGTCTTTGTCGATTTTCTGTGCTTACTTCAAGGATCTCCGCCTCTTGTTCCCTTTCTTCCTTTTGAACTTTGCATTCGTACGCGAGGCTCCTTTTTTTTCTGCGCGTATACATGTGTACACCTGTACGTCTGTAGGTGCTCGTGCGTCAGTGCGTGTGTCTGTACGCTACGAGCATGTCTGTGGGTGCGCTAAGCTGTATGTAGATACCCTCTCTCTTGTCTGGCTGTCGATGTCGTCCTTTCTTTCTGCTTTCTTACCATGACTGCCTTCGTGAAGCTGTTCGTGGTTGTGGACGTGCGCGCTTGAGTGGCGCTTGGTATCTCTGACTGTGCATTTTTGGAAGCTGGTGCTGCAGTCCGTAACGGAACGACAAACAACGCAAGAATACGTGAGCACAGGTGTGAAAGAAGGCGGCGCGTGCTGAGGCGACGATGATCGACAACACCCATAGAAGTATCTCTCCTGCGAACGCTGGGGGGGGGGCGCTGCTTCCTCTGCGTGAGCCACTGCATCGTCGTCCCATCTCTCTGCCTGCTGCTCCTGGGGTGCACAGACAACTGTCCCCAGGTGTAGGCTACCCTGGAATCAAGTCGATCAGCACTGTAGGCGCCTGAGTGCGTGCAGCGGGCCTCCTCGACAGTGCTTTCCTCTTATTCTGTCTTCATCCTGCCTCCTCCTCCTCCTGCAAAAAAACAAACACCCCCCTCCCCCCACACCCACCCACATACCCACACAAGCCCACAAGCACACGCGCTTCAGGTTTTCGTCTACGATTGCCACTTGCCACTACGCTGAACCTCTTGTCCCCTCCTTTGACTGGTAGCCAGTACCCCCCCCCCCCCATTGTACATACTTGTATCGACCATGCGGATCGTCATCTCCGAGACGGCGGACAAGGTGGCGGACTACACGTCTAATTACGTGATCAAGTCCATCAACGATTTCAAGCCAACGGTAGACCGGCCGTTTGTGCTTGGGCTGCCGACGGGCGAGACGCCGATGCGCACGTACCAGAAACTGATCGTTGCGTACCGCGAGGGCCGCGTGTCGTTCAAGAACGTGATCACGTTCAACATGGACGAGTATGTGGGGCTGCCAGCGGACCACCCGGAGAGTTACCACTACTTCATGAAGCACAACTTCTTCGACTACGTAGACATCCCCGAGCAGAACCGGCACATCCTGAACGGAAACGCGCCGGATCTGATCGAGGAGTGCCGTCAGTACGAGGAGAAGATCCGGGCTGTTGGCGGCATCCACCTGTTCCTCGCCGGGATCGGGACGGACGGACACCTTGCGTTCAACGAGCCCGGGAGCAGCCTGTACAGCCGCACGCGCGTCAAGAGCCTGAACGCGGAGACGAGGGAGAGCAACGCGCGGTTCTTTGACAACGACGTGTCGCGTGTGCCGACGATGGCGCTAACGGTTGGGCTGCGCACAATCATGGAGGCCAAGGTTGTGCTGATGATTGCCACTGGTGCCGGCAAGGCTCTCGCGGTCGCGCGGTGCGTGGAGGGCGGGATCACACACATGTGCACTGCAACGATGCTCCAGATGCACCCCGCCGCGGTGCTGTGCCTGGACGAGGACGCGACGCTGGAGCTGAAGGTGCGGACGACGCGCTACTTCAAGTTGCTGCTGAACACGGAGAAAGCGCTGGAGGAGCGCCAGAGCAACATGAATCGTACCTATTCGAAGCTGTAGGCTTTTGTGTTACGCCCACGTGTAAGCATGCCCATCGTCTCCGCTGCCGGGCCGCGTGCCCGGAGGGTGCAGCAGCGCGTCTCCTCCATTGTGGCAAACTACACGCAGACAACTTCGCTGCCCTCCGTCTTCGTCCCCTCCCCGCTGTCCTGTTCCCTTACATGTTTCACTTTCGCTTTCTTTCTTATTTTTTTCTTTGGCTCGTGTTTCCTTGGCTGATGGACCCTGCGCGTGTGTGTGTGTGTGGTGTGCGTGTTTATTGAACTGTGATTCACCGCACCCATGCACAACATTGCTAACCCACCTGCCTCGCCGGCGCGCTTCTCCTTTCTCGCACCCTCCACCACACACACACACACACACACACACACGCGCAGGGAAGGGCAGGCAGGGCGTGTGCAGATCATGGAGGGTTCGGGAGGGGGGGCATCACTGATATTCCAAGGGTAGGCGCGTGCGTGGGTGTGGTTGAAATGGGTGATGGTGGCTCAGCGTGGAAAAGACACGAGAAATATGTGTTCGCCTGTCTGCCCTTTTTCCGCCGACACATTTCTTTTACAAACACGTGCCAGTGCCCAGCGCTGCATGCCCACATGCACAGAGAGCGAGATGGGAGGGCTCAGATTGCTGTGCCAGGTGCTGCTGTTTTCGGAGAGTGCGCTGGGGCCTGCGCACAACTTTCTGCTTCCCCGCACCCGCGAGCGCACCCCCTCCCCTCATCTCCGTGCCGCCATGGCTGCCGGCGAGACCCCACACCCGCTCTGCTATTCAGCGTGCGGTGGCCGTAGCTGTGCGTGTATGCGCGTGCGGCTGCATGTGGGCTGCAAAACGGAAAAGTCACTCGTTGCAGACTGCAGTTGAAGTGGCCTCACCTCTCAGCACGAGGTTCATGGGAGGCGGTACCGATGGGCCCTTCTTACACGTGAGAATGGTCCTGCTTTCGTGGTCGCTACCGCTGCAGCGCTGGTGCAGTCGCGTAATGCTACCATACGCTGCCCGGTGCGCAGGAGGGGTCTGCTCTGGGGGTCAGTGGCGGTCGTGCGCGTGTGTGGGCGTTTGCATGTGCTGTACTGCATGCACGTACGCGATGCCTTGGAAAGAGGCCGCCACGCCGCGTCCGAATCTGCTGGACGCGCTAACACGCGGCGCTCTTTGCCGTGCAATGAACTGCTGTCTCCACTGCTCCTCCCCAAATTTCCTGCGTTGCCTCCCTCTCCTCCCCGTCTCCTGTGTTTCACGTCATCGGCGTGCTTCATCACGCGCACCCCCCACACCTTCACATGCGACATCGCCGCCACACCAATGCATTCGTGTGTGGCACAACCTTTGGTGTCTGCTTTCTCCATCTGACTCGCCTCGCCCCCTCCCCCGGCGCCATCCGTGTGCGTATGCGCGTCTCCATGTGCATCTGTTGGGTCGCCAGTTCTCTGTGCGTTTAGACCTGTCATCAGCGTAATATACCCCCCTCCCTCCCACACCTTTTCCTTCTCCTTGTAGTGATTTCGCGTGTATCCTGCCGCGAATTACGTTGGCGAAGTACTCCGTTGCTCCTAACTAGCCCTCGGCCCGCCCGCCTCTCACTCTCTCAGCTGCGCTGTGGTTCCGTGACTGTGTTCGAGCACCTTTAGACAGACACACATACACACACACACACACAAGCGGCCGACACGCACCTCCTTGCACCCTACTCCATACACGCTGAAAAGATGCAGCCGAAGCAGAAGGCAGCCCTTGGCATCAACGGCACCCGTACCAGCGGCATCGCCGTTCGTCGCGAGAACGTGACTGCCGCGTTGGCCGTGGCAAATGTCGTGAAGTCGTCGCTGGGCCCCATCGGTCTGGACAAGATGCTGGTGGACGACGTCGGTGATGTGTTGGTGACGAACGACGGTGCGACGATCCTGAAAAGTCTCGACGTGGAGCACCCAGCCGCGCGCCTACTGGTTGATCTGGCCCAGCTCCAGGACAAGGAGATTGGCGACGGAACCACCTCTGTCGTGATTCTTGCTGCGGAGCTGCTGAAGCGGGCCCAGGAGCTCGTTTCGCAGGGCATCCACGCGACGAGCATCATTGCCGGCTATAAGCTTGCCATGCGTGAGGCACTGCGCTACCTGAACGACAATCTCGGCTGTGCCGTGGACAGTCTCGGCAAGGATGTGCTGCTGAACGTCGCGCGCACCTCCATGTCGAGCAAGATTCTCAACAACGACGCGGATCTGTTCGCGAAGATCGTAGTGGATGCTATCATGTCTGTCAAGACGGTTAACGACTTTGGTGATGTCATCTACCCTCGTAAGGCGGTGTCGATCCTGCTGCAGCACGGCAGGAGCCTGCACGAGTCACGGCTGGTGCAGGGCTTCGCGATGAACCTCTCTCGCGCCGCACAGGGCATGCCGACCTCGGTGAAGGATGCTAAGATTGCCCTCATCGACTTTGACCTGCGCGCTGTCAAGATGAAGCTTGGCATCAACATCACCATCACGGACCCCTCCAAGGCCGAGGCGATCCGCCAGCGTGAGCTCGACATCACGAAGGAGCGCATTCAGAAGATGATCGCGGCCGGCGCCAACGTCATCATGACGACGTGGGGCATCGAGGATAGCATGATGAAGTACATGGTGGACAACAACGTGCTTGGCGTGCGCCGTGTCAAGAAGGATGACATCCGCCGCATCGCCAAGACTACCGGCGCGCAGGTGGTGCACACCATGTCCGACCTCGAGGGCGAGGAGGTTTTCGACCCCAAGTGGCTCGGTCGGTCGGAGAAGGTGTACGAGGAGCGCATTGGTGACGATGACTGCATCATTATTGCCGGCACCTCAAATGCCGTGTGTGCCACCATCGTGTGCCGCGGCGCGAACTACTTCATGCTAGAGGAGATGGAGCGCGCGCTGAACGACGCACTGTGGGCTGTGGCGCGCACGTGTGACGCCAGCTGCGTCGTTGCAGGCGGCGGCTCAGTGGAGGCGGCGGTGTCGGTGTACCTGGAAAACTTTGCCCGCACACTGAGCTCACGCGAGCAGCTGGCGGTGGCCGAGTACGCCGAGGCGCTGCTCATCATTCCGAAGGTGCTGGCGCTGAATGCTGCCCTCGACGCCACGGACCTCGTCGCGAAGCTTCGCGTCGAGCACACGCAGGCACAGAGCAGCGGTCAGCAGACGGAGGCGCGCTTTACCGGACTGGATCTGCACAACGGCACGCTACGCAACAACATCAAGGCGGGTGTGCTGGAGCCAAAGCCTAGCAAGGTCAAGTCCCTGCAGTTCGCGACGGAGGCGGCTGTGACAGTGCTGCGTATCGACGACTGCGTTCGCCTCAACCCTGATGAGGAGGACCAGCAGCGCTGAGGGCTGCTTTTCCTACCGATTATGAGAGTCGGACGAGGTGTAGCGAGCAGCAGCAGACGCCGGATACCAAGGCGAGGCACGGGGGTTGAGAGCGCGTCCACATAGATTGTCGCTCGCCAAGTAAGAACGAGGAAGTCGATCCAAAGGCTGCCGTGCGCATAGGTATGCCTATGCGCACGCGTCGACGTCTCTCTCTCACACTCTCTGCGTGTGCTCCGTACTCTTGTTGCTTTCCAGCGCACGTGTCTGCGGTTCTGTCCTCTGCTTGCGTGCCCGTGTCGTTCCGCTCTTTGCTACATCGTTACGCCGTCTCCTTGTGTGTCGAGTCGCTGCACGCGTCCCTCTCTTCCTGTCAGCCTCCTCTTCCTCCCCGCCTGCACATCTGCCTCTGCTTCGCACCGGGCGTGTACTCGCGCGCGTGTGCGCGTGCGCAGGCGCTTCGCCAAGGCGCGGACCCTGTAACAAGGCAGTGGATGCCGTGTTGTTTGAAGGACTGGGTTATGCGGACGGAAGCGGGCAGAGGAGGCGGCAGAGAAGAGCGGCCGGGACAACGAGTGGAGGACGGCTATTTCTAAACCGTACCGCACAGATAGAGCTAGGGAGAGGATGGGGAGGGGGAGGAGGAGGTGAAGTGGGAGGCGTCTCCGTGTGCTCGTCGCGTTTTTGTTTTCCCGTTTCTGACATGTTTTCGGCGTTTCCTTTACTGTGTCCGTCTCCAGTGTCCCTCCCCGTCGCGTTGTCTGAGCGTGTCTGTCTGCCGACTCCCTTCCAGTACCGCAACCGACTCGGACTGTAAGAAGGATGCGGCGAGAGGTGCGCAAGGATGCACACATCCGCATGCATCTATCGGAGCACGAACTCTGACGGCGGGTGGCAGAGACTCGTCGTAGGTGCTCGCTCGATTTACGCCTATGCAGATTGGAGAGGAGAGGTCGAACGCAGGAAAAGGAGTGGGAGAGGGGGCGTGTGGCGTGTGGCGCAGAAGGGGAGGGCCGAGGTGCAGTTCACCGTTTCCGGCGTCCACATGCCCGAACACGCAAGGCAGCGGGCAACGCGAGCGCACACGTGAGAGAAAGCGACGATCAGATGTGCGTGCGTGCCTTCACCTGCGGGGAGGCTTATTTTTTTTCTTTCCCGCGCCGTGTGGACGATCTTGAGCTCGGCGGATGGAGAGGGACGTGAAAGGGGAACTACAGTTTTGGCGCTCGTGCTCGCGTGCGTGTGTGCCCTCCTTCCTGTTGCGATGCTGTCGCAAATCGTCGATGGACCACCGTGTAGCTCGCTCGAACCGGCCCTCCTCTTTCCGTTCCGTGGTCGTGCAGGGTGGTCTCCGGTGGTGCGTGTGGGTTAAGTAATTAGCAGAGGGGGAGAGTGAGTGAGTGAGTGAGTGAGTGAAGGGGCGAAAAGGCGAAAGCAGCCACCCACCTTAAAAAAAAGAATACCGTGTGCCCATGCATCCCCCATCCACCTTCACACAAGCGTATGCATGTGTGTGTGTGTACAGGTGCCCCTTCAGGTGACTGGTTGGCGGGCAGGTCTTCACACGTGCGCGCCACTGAGATAGGAAGCGAACAAAGCGAAACAAAACGCAGAAGCACGCAAGTGCGCGGGTGGGCACTCCGACAGAGAATGAAGCCGCGAAAGCTAAGAAAATCGCACACAAACGTGAGGCATGCGTGGCACTCTCACCGATCTCTCTTCTGCTCCACTCCCTCTGTCGCACTCTGCATAGATCCTGCGGAGGAGGAGCGGCACGAATTGGTGCTCTTGCGCACGTCGGCACTCCCCCCTCCACATCTGGCTATGGCTCTCATGCTTCTGTGTGCGGGCGTGTTGTGCAATGATGCAGCGTCCTCTGACGCGTCTGACGTATCTGCCTCGTTGCCGCTGGATTACCACATGGAGGCCGAAGCGGTGACGCATGATGCTGTTGTGCGTGTGTGCATGTGTTTCCTCCTCCAACGCCTTTTCAACTCCCTTCAGCCCTCTCCTCTCGCGCCTTGCTCACTTCGTATACACATGCGCACACACGCAACAGCATCATGCAAGA
>NC_018335.1:1299278-1302068 GCF_000234665.1 Leishmania mexicana MHOM/GT/2001/U1103
GAAGAAAGGCCCACCCGTGAAGGTGAGCCAGTGAGTTGATTGCAGTCCAGTTACGCTGGAGTCTGAGGCTCGTCCTGAATGATATCAAGCTTGAATTCGTTGACGACGTCCTCCTGTCTGTTGCGTCTCTCCTGATCTTCGCCGGCTTAGTGTCACACTCTTCTCTTCACCTTTCGTTCCTTCTTCTCCCCTTTTAACCCGCTATCGACACCAACGAGCACGGACAGGCTCCGGTCGTGTCATCACAGGCGTGATCCGGCGGGCAGAGGGTGCGAGTGGGCCGTATCAGCATATCTCACCGTCAACATTCATGCACTCCGAGCCGTCGATCCCCTTTTTGATCACCACCCCGCCCCCGCCCCGCACATACCCGTATATAGCGTAAACGGAAGGCAGTAGAGCGTACTCCCGCAGGCCATTGCGTACTCTCTCTCTCTTTGGCGTCTCCGCTTCTGCTTCAAGGAACTTGGTTTGACTTTCTTGACGTTTTGCCTCACGCACTCCGGCACACCCGACCACGCAGCCGGGACCAGCGATGCTGCGGCACCTGCGCATGGCCCCAGCCACCAAGAGGCCGCCCAGGTTGGAGGGGCAGCTTTTTGGTATGATCCAGGATGTCGTCGACGAATTCTCTAGATATCGCTCAATACTGACCATTTAAATCATACCTGACCAANNNTTTTTACGCAGCGACTCGCTTTGTCGTGTTTCGTGTGCTGCGCACTTTGTCCAACGATCAACGAGTATAGCAGAGATTACTCGATACGGAAAATGTGCGTTGTCGTGCTCCTTACAAAACTGTTTGCCTTCTTCGCATAGATCTCTCACGCCTTTTTCTTCTTCACATATCGCATCTCCTCTTTGCCAGGTCTGTGTATGTGTGTGTGTGTGCCGTATCCCGCGCACCATTTCTGCGCTTCTCTGCCCTTCCGCCTCATCTCGACGCACATCTGTGGGTGAGCAAGCGACGAGAGAACGAAAACACCAACACGAAACACACCGGGCGACGCATAACCGACCGCGCAGAGCCGGGCGCAAGGATCTGATCCATCAACACCTCCGTGGGCTTCTCGCTCGTTATGTGGGCCGCACGAGCAGATCTCACGGAGCCAGCTGACGGGAGGGTCGGGAAAGCGGGTATTGCGCCACACGACAAAAGAAGACGGAAGAAACTGCAGCGGCAAGCAGCCGCCCCTCCTAAGTGGCATGCATGCGGAGGTGATCCAGGCAGAGCCGATACACTATGGTGAAGGCCGTGCCTTGGCCATGAGGATGCCGACGACGAATCCTCGCGCGCTCTCCTCCGTGCCCCCTTCCTTTGCCTCCTGCCAAGGCCGGCAGGTGAGTGCGCGCCAGTGCATGCGGAGAGGGACCCCTTTCTTCGGTTGCGTCTGTCTGCTCATCTCCTGCATCGTTGTACGCTCTTCTCGGGACACCACGGTGCGACGAGATGCGGCAGGGGGAGGGCGATCGGGTTGTGCTCTCTCGTCGCAGTGGAGGCGGTGGCGTTGCGCTGCCTGGCGGTGCTACTTCCGGCGTCGATTTCCGTAGACACGGAGGGCCCCGCAACCTTGTGGTCTCTTGTCTGCCGTTGTACTTCGACCGCCCGTGCCTTGAGAGTCAGCCCCGCCCGCTCGACCGTCTGCATGCCTCCACCTGGCGGTGCCGGGGGCTGGAGGGGCACGCGGCTCGGCGCTGTCGCCCTTATACAAGCACAACCTACACGCGTATCGGTGTTCCTGAGTAGGACGCACTGTGCTCCTGACGGTGCGGGCCTCGGTGCCACTCTCGGTTCTTCCATCTCCCACTTCCCCCCCTCTCTCTGTCTCTCTCACCCGAAAAGGAAAGGGACGTGCTCACTGCACAGCTTGTAGGGGAGGTGTTATGAGTGTGCGAGTACAAAGTGAAGGAGTGTGTCTTTGTAGTGCAATCACCGAAGAACATCCCCCCCTCATCTCTCCCCCATCACTTCCTCTCTGCAGTGTGCGTGAGCGTGTGCTTCCATCACCTTCCACTGGCACGTGTGTGTTGTTCGCCGTTGCTTTGGTGGCCTCTCTCTTCATCCGGCATTGGCAGGCTTGTCAGTATCAGCGACCGCACGCCTACGCGAGCGGCTTTGTATACGCAATATCGAATTGTCTCCGTAGAGGCCTCTGGGACTGTTGACACACATACACACACACTTACTTGCACGCACAGATTTCTCCTCTCTCCGCCAAGAGAAGGAACAGCGAAGGACCAGAGCGCAGAGAACGTGTCTTTGCGATTAAGGAGGGACGCACACCCCGCGCAAGCGATCGTGGCCCCACGCAACTGACTCCCTCCCCTCAAAAAAAAAACAGACGAGAAGCGAGGCGGAAAGGCGCACGCAAACGATTTGCATAACGGCTGGAAGGGAGCGACAGAAAATAGGAGTTCAACGAAGCAGGCCGCTGCCCCCTCCCCCTCCCCCTCCCCGAAAAGGCAGACACGGGCCCGGTGCGAGGCGATTGGCACATATACATTGGCGTTAGAAGTGAGCAAGCGGTGACGTACCACCTTTCTTGCTCTGCGTCTCTGTCGGTGCGCGTGCGTGCGTGTGTGTCTGATTCCTGCTGTCCCGTATCTCTCACTTGTACGTACTTGCTCTTTTGCTCTTGCATGCATGCATGTAGGTGTGTGTATGTGTGTGTGTGTCGTCCTCCCCTCCCGCTGCAGTGGCCGCTGTGTCTCACGACTCTCTTGTTCATTTTGTTGTTGTTTTCGGTTTCTTCGTCTATTGCTCACTGCCTTTGGTTTCTCTCTTTTTTT
>NC_018335.1:1302168-1333592 GCF_000234665.1 Leishmania mexicana MHOM/GT/2001/U1103
CTCTCCCCTCTCCCCTCCACCTCTCAACAAACATACTAATAACATATATATATATATATACACACACACGAAACGACTGCACTCTCTTCTTTGGTTTTCATCAGATCTCTCTCTCTCTCCTGTTGTTTTTATTTTGCCTTTTCACGTGTGTGCGTTGAATCTCGACGTACTTTTCTTCGTCTTTTCTTTCTTCGCGGCCAAACCCCCCTTCCCTCCTCTCCTCTTCGACGTCTCTGTTTCCGTTCTACTCCCCCGTTCTCCCTCTCTGCGGTAGCGATCCTGGTCTTCCTGTGCTTTTTTTTCACTGTTTTGTACGTTGCTTCTGTATCGTGGTGTGGCGTGTGCGCGTGTGCGCTGGACCCCGCACCCCTCCTCGATTTCTATGGTTCTTGTTGTGCTGCTCCCTCTCGCGCGCACAGACACGGACACTCGCACCCCGATCCACATCTTTGTCATTCGTGCAAGTAGCACGTGTGTGACGCGCCCTGGCGTTGCACCCACTCTCTCCGAAGGTCTGCGCTGCTTTGTCTGCGCCTCTGCGTGCGTGCGTCTGTTCCCTCTCTTTGGTTACCCCTCTCTTCTCTTCCGATTCACCAGTCGACTGCCCGCTAGGTGCTCGTCGCGCCGCCCCCTCTCTTCTGATTTTGTGCTCGCTTTCTGTTTCGTTGCGTCTTTGGCTTCGCTGTATTTTGTTCCTGCATTCTTCGTCCCTCGTGTGGTGCCCGTCTCTCACTCTCCCTCACCTCTGCTCGCCTGTTTTGATCGACACTAGCGCTCAGCGGCGAGGTACACCATGACGGACATCGCTGCGGTTGCACCCGCTGTGGCGGAGGACAAATACACGTTTCTGGTCCCCTACGTGAAGATCAGCGCGCCTGACCTGGTGGAGAGCGTCGGCACGCAAACGCACGGAAAGACGGATGCGGCCATCACCCACATCACCAGCGCAGAGGACTCGCGCAGCCCGAGCACGCCGGAGAGCGACTCTTTCGAGATCACTACCGCGGCTGCCACCCCCCTTTCTCCAACGGCGACCGTGTCGCGCTGGTCTTCTGTCCAGAAAACGCTAGAAGCCTGCATGGACCCAGTGTTTCTCGCTGGCTCGGCTGACATGGACCATAAGATCACCGAGGAGGTTCTCCCTCTGATGGACGCGGCTATGTCAGTGCGTGTGTCTGCCTTCGCTAGCCTCTCCTGCCTGCAGCCTTTCTTCACCGGACGGACTCGCAGCGAGCGCATCCACACGGTGCTGAGCGCCGTTCGCGCCTCCAACAAGCTGATGCTGCGCGACGACCTCCCTGTGCCGACCCCCAGCGTCTGCATGCTCTCAGTGGACGAGGCTGAAGCGGCCGGGCTGCGCGTTGGCCTTTGCAGTCACGCTGACGGCAGCTCTCGCAACGCGCGGACGCTGGAGCGCCGGCAGCCCACGCCTGAGTGCGAGGACTCTCCTCGCTCGCTGACCCTTTTTCGACGGCAGGCAACCTCACCGCTCCCTGCCGACAGCGCGCACGCAGCATGGGAGGCAAACCCCCCTCACGAAGGTGTGAGTGTGCCCTGCCCAGGTGACGCCAACGCTCACAGCAGGGCCTTGTCAGTCGCTCCTGCATTCCCTGTCGCGGTGACCGAGAAGCCGGCTGGCATCGGCGTTCCCGCGCCATGCAGAACGCTGCAGTGCCCGCCCGTCGTAGGCGAAGGGCCGTTCTGCCCAGGTAACCGTGACTGTGCCACTGACAACCAAGAGAAGATCCACATTCCTACGCTGCGTGCATGCGTGCCAGTGCCGAAGCCGCCACCCACCATTGACATCCTCCTCACAGACGCTGCTGGCAAGTTTCATGTGGCGACTGCGAGCAGCAGCGCGAAAGAGGCAACCTCTGTGCCCACGATGAGCTCGGCCTTGCCGGCGCCCGACACGCCCTCCTCCGCCACCGCCACTGCAAACACCACGAACTGCTCGCACTTCAGCGTGACAGCGGCGCCGCTCATGCCAAAGAGCGTACTGAACGCGACCAGCGGTGTCACTCCCGTTGCCGCACCGCGTCAGCCGGCAAACTATGCCCGCCCCCGCCGCCAGCCGACTGCCTGCGAGCATGCTGGGTCTCGCCCCGTGCTCATCAGCGAGGCCCTGAGGAAGGACGTACCGACGGGCTCGAGCACCGGCTGTACGCACGCCACACTGGACCTGAGCGCGGGCTCCTCATGGGGGACAAGGCACGGTGCGGCAGGGGCGTGGAGGAGGGGCTTGATGGCGACCGCCCCGCCCATGCCCGTGGACGAGTTTCCCTCGACCTTTCTCCGCAAGGAGGGGTGCTGCATGCCTGCAGAGCGTCCACCGATGGCGCTCGGGGCTGAGATGCCGCAGGCCCCGCGAGCCATTGACGTTTCTCCGAAGACGGCCAATACTTTACCGCTTGCTGGGCTTCGCCCGCGGCGCCCGCTGATGGTGGCCATCCCTTCTGACAGCGTCCCTGGCAGCAGTTTCGACGGCTGCGGGTCGAAATGCTCATCGCCGGCGGCGGCGCAGCTGTCGCTATGCCCTCTGTCCCAGTCGCGCCGTCATCGTCATGACCCATACAGCCCGACAGGCTTCGTCCTGTGCGCAGAGAACAGCTGCGCCCTCTCCTTGTCCCAGACGAACATCTCCGCTGCCCGTGTCTTGACATCGTCCGCGTCGCCGATGCCTGCCTCCTCTGCCTGTAACTCGAGCGCCGCCGGAGGGATGATCGGCTTCTGGTTCGCGGACCCGCTGATCAAAGCGGCTGCACGGCTGCAGGAGCGCCGCTGCCTTCTGCGAGCTGATACCACTCGTACCCTGTCATCAGAGCTCGCGAGCGCGTCGTGCTCCGTTGCGCATCTGAGTCCTGCGTGCGAGAGCGGCGATGATGTCGAGGAGGCTCCATGTAGATCGTTGCCATCTTGCGAGGCACTTCTCGCTGCCCCACTCGTTGAACCAACAGCAGCTACAACCGTCGCGTTTCTGAACTCCATAGACGCGGATACAGTCTCGCCTGCCAATACCGCTGCAGGCGCCGTCGCCCCCAAGTCGTACGCCGAGGCTCTGCGTGTGAGCGCGAAGGCGCTTCCACCAGCTCTCGTCGTCGCTGCAAAACCGGTAGAGAAGAGAGAGAAGTTGCCCAAGGCGAAGAGCCGCGCCCCTCCCCGCTCTGCGGCGGCCTCCAGCAGCCACGCGAAGAACACCACTGCCACCGCCAAGGCAAAGCGGGCATCTCTGTCTGCGTAAGAAAGGCATGTGCCCAATGCCGGCGGACGGCGAAAGGGCAGCAGATAAGACTACGTAGGCACGAGTAGTCACGTGCGCACCCCCAATGTATCTTTTCCAAAGCTGCGCAGCACGCGCCACATTACGAAGGTATACAAGCACGCAGTCTGATAAACTCTGTGGACGAAGCACGCTTCATGTCTCTCGCTGTCTCTCTCTCTTTGTGTGTATGTGTGCCTGACCCTCTTCGTTTTTCAGATGCTTTTCTCTGTCCTGCCCAGGTGCCGCGACTTCGAGAGGCATCTGCGAAGACGAACACGACTTCACGCGCGCGATATCGTGGCTCTCAGCGAGCAGCGAGGATAGAGGAGGCGGAGAGAAGTACATGAATACGCACATGATTTCGGTGACGCGTGGTTATGCAAGAGAGAGGGAGAGGGAGACAGAGAAAACTGTAGGTAGTGCGCGAAGGAGAAAAGCAAAGCAAGGTGCAACGCAGACGACCGCGAGGTTGTGAGCGCCACGCACGCTGTACTATCCCCACCCCCGATTGCACACGCAAGGACAACAAACATACCCGCCTCTGCCTATCGCTTTTGGTGTTCTTGTGCATAGAAGTATATACGTATGTCTATATGTGTGTTGGTGTACTTGGTCTTCACGTAGAGGTGCGGAGGACTGAGAAACACGCAGAAGAGGACGGAGCGAGAGAGACGATGCACACACACACCTGCATGCGAGGGAAAGAAACAGCGGTAAGGCGGAAGCAAGACCCACTCCAACGCAAACACCGTGTCGAATGGTTGACGGCTCAATGCAGAAGGTGGGAGAGAAGGCAGGACACATAGATGACGCGGGAGAACTCTGTTGAATAGGGGAGATGTGACATTGGCGTACAATGGTGTGGCCAAGCCAAGCCAATCGTGCACACACACGTATATATATATATATAAATATGTTTATGTATATATGTGTGTGTGTATGTGTGCCGCAGAGGCACCCACTCAATGAGCGAACCACCTCACAACTTTTTTCCAGACAGGGAAGAGGGGTAGGCGCTGCGCGCACGTTCCGTACGTGTCACCTTTCCGCCTATGCGTTCTCTCTCATTCTCCCCCACTTTCCAGGGTCTCGTGTTTTTTTGTTTTTTCTTTGCTCGTTCTGTGATGCCGCGCGTACTCGGCGTCGCTTCTCTCCCTCCCTCCCTCCCTCCCTCCCTCCCTCTCTCTCTCTCTCTCCGCGTGTCCTTCTGTGTGCTCTCTTTTCCCTTTGTGGCGGGCCGGTATGGCAGGCGGTGACTTTTTCCCACGCATACAAATGTGTGCGCATTTGTATTGCAGGTGTCGGAGACGGTTCAACCACATCAAAACACGGACACACACACACACCCACACACACACAGTGCTCGCTGTTTTCTCTGTCAGTGTGTCGCGCGCCGAGTTTCATGCTCTCATCCATACTTTTGTGGATGCGACCAAGCGCACCTTTTCCCACCATCCCTGCGTATCCCACCTGCATGTGATCGCAGGCACCGGCTTGAACGGAGATGGGGACGATATGAATAAAGGAAGCCAAAGCTAAGTGAGCGACACTTCCGTTCGCGATGTGGCCGAGAATGGCCGTCAGCGTGCTGCCATGCGCCATTGTCTGTGGACGAATCTCGGCGGCGGGACCTCGCGTCGCCACATGTAGGCGCAGCTGGCAAGGCGGTACCCCCTCTCCCCCCGCGCCCTGCCACTGCCCTCCTCCTCTCCTCCTCCCCTCTCCCTCGCTCACCGCCCCGTCCACGCGTCCCTCGCCGAGGGCTTCTTTGTATTTCTTGCTCTGTTCCTTCGTGGCTTCTCATTGCCGCCTGGCTCCATGTACAGAGGGAAAACAACGAGGCGGTTGCAGCGGTACGCCAAAGGAATCACGGCGGTGACCCAGACGCATATCCTTGCCAACGAGAAAAGAGCGAAGGCTAAGTAATGGGACGTATCTGGTGCCTCTCCGAGATTGCCACCCTATTCCTTTGTCGCGGTAACCTTACTCACCTGACTCGTCTTTCACTTACGTGAGCGCCAAATAAATCCACACGCAAACACGTACATCTCTCTTTCTCTAGGCCTGCGTCGCCATGAGCTCCTCCGCCTCAACGACGCCGGCGAGCCACCAGGGTGGTGGCGGCGGTGGTATCCGCGACATCGGCACCGTCACGTCCGGCATGGCGATCATGAACTTTGACCAGAAGACAAAACCGTACACACGCAACGATTTCGTGCAGTTTCTGATGAACTACCAGGAGAACCTCAACGAGGAGGAACTTCGACTTGTGGAGAAGGGCATTGTGGGCACTTTTATTGGCATGCCAGCGTTCTTTGGTGCTGGGTACTTCTTAAGCGGTCGGTTTGGCTGGCATCGCGTGGTGCGTGTCATGGCGCCGCTGAACGAGGGCGGACGCTCGAGTTGGCTCGCCACCCGCCTCCCAAAGATCGGTCGAACTGCCTTCGGGTTGACGGCGGCCACCATCCCGTACATGGCGGTGCAACAGTGGTTCGTCTCGCGCGTCCTGGAGTTGGATGAGCGGGAGAGCAACTTATCCTTCCACGTGCGGCGTCTGATGCTGTCGCAGCGGTCCGGCATGATGTTCAAGCGCACCGCCACCCGCGAAGTGACAAAAGAGGAGCAGCAGCGTCTCCTCCGCGAGGCCGAGGCGCACGTGAATGAGAATCGCAGTGGCCAGCGTGTGAGCCAGGGTCTTGGCACCGGCCCCGTGGATGTGAATCTGCAGCTGGGCCAGCAGGTGCTGACACCGGTGGCGCAGACAGGCTACAAGCCGATGCCTACACAGCAGCGGTAGTGCCTAGCTCAGCCTGCGCGTGGGCTCTTGTGGACAAGGGCCACCTAAGGGCACCGTGTAGCTGCGACACGGCAAGCCCCTGCCTCCATCTCTTTCACATTCTGCAGGGGCTTCTGCTGTCGATCCGTCTTCCCTATTCCAGGTGGTTGACGTCGTGCCGATCTCGCTCCTCCTTTTGTGCCTTCTCTTGGTTTTGATTGGGCCATGTGTGTGGGTTCGTGCTCTGGCACGCGACACGTGTGTGTGTGCTTATGTCTTCGTGGCGGTCCACGTGTGCCTCGTTGTGGCTCTTCGCAGGATTTGGAGTGCGTCTGTCCTGCCGTGTCGTTGGCGCCGACAAGACGGATGACACGCTCGTGCGTTTCTCTCTTTGTGTGTTGCGCGGACGCCTCTTCTTCTGTGGTTCGCCTCTCCCAGACTCACACGATGGAGGACGCCGCAATACCTGCACGCTCTCCTCTCCCGGCATTGCTGGGGGAGCTGGCGCTGACGAGTTTTCTCGTTCTTTTTTTTCTTTTCTGACGACCTCGCTCGTGCTCGTGACGACTTGTCTCCACTTTCTTTTCCATCTCGGTGACAGAGAGCGAGCGAGCGCCCGCGCCACCGCCACACACGCACATATGCGCCGGCGCTCTCTCTCTTGCTCTCTCGCCTTTCACGCGTATCGCGTTTCACAGCAACTTGTAACGCGAGAAGATGACCGCAGCAACAAACAGCTTGTGATGGCGTGGGAGAGGACGGAATATGGATGCGTGCACACGCAAGCAAACATATAGGAGTGCGTCTGCTGTCGCTGCATCTCTCTTACTCCCTCTTTCCTGCTTTTCCGGCTCAATCCACTCCCCCTCCCCCGGCTTGATGTACGGTGGCTGTAGCGTTCTTTAGGGTGTGGGCACTGAGGCCTCCCTTTCTCCTGTGCTTCTGCAAGGCTTGCGTCAGACATGGTCGACATTGGCCAGGCTGTGCTGTTGTGGACCTCTGCAGAGGTGAACGCATCCACCGTAGTATCTCACGCTTCTTGTGCGAGTCGTTTCGCTCCTTTCTCACCCCCACACCCCTCCCTTGCCGTCTCTTGCTGTTTCCATTGCTTTTTGCCCCTAACCGCTACCCGCACCGCTGCTGCTAGGTCATCCGCTTCACGTTGTGTATATCCTCTCTTTTATCTTCTCGGCTCAACAGCTTCTTGTGAGCCTTATCGCCGCACCTTCTCCCTCGCTCAGACATCACATCGTCTACTGCCTGCTGGTGTGTGTGTGTGTGCCAGGGAATCGGTCGAAGAGGCACCGAAAACGGTGTTGTTGCTGCCAAAACGCCACCCTTCCTCCCCCTCTTCAAAAAAGGACGACAACGAGAGACGCACATGTGGTGTGTGTGGCGACATTGCTGCTGTGTTGTTCCATAGAATTTGTACAGCGTAGGCACATTTTCCCTTTTTCGAAGTTACACACACACACACACACACACCAGCAGCACCCGCAACGATTCGTCAACTCAGCGACTTCCGCTGCCGACAGACATGCGGATGACGGTCACGCACTCGCGTCGTGCTGCTGTGCGGTGCACATGCATACTTGCGCTTCTGCTTGTATGCGTAGCACTGAGCTCGCGCGCATTTTTCGACTTTGGCGGCGGTGGTCGTGCCGGCGCGCCGCCCGCAGAGGTGCACCATGCTCCGGAGGTGGACTACTACAAGGTGCTGCAGCTGGAGGATAAGCGCGAGGAAGCGACCGAGAAGGACATCCGTCAGCAATTTCGCCGCCTTTCTCGTCTTTACCACCCCGACGTGGCGAAGACGGAGGAGGACAAGGCGAAGTACAGTCAAGTTAACCGTGCGTACGAGGTGCTGTCCGACAAGCGGAAGCGCAAGGTGTACGACATGCGTGGGGAGCGGGGCTTGGAGCAGCTCGAACACATAGACCGCTCCAAGGGCACTCCTGGTGGTGGTATGAACCCCCTCGCCCAACTCTTCGGCATGCGGGTGGACGATGGCCTGCGAGGGTCCGACATGGAGCTGGAAGCAAAGGTGGACCTCGCCAAGTTGTTCACTGGCGGGCAGGAGACTCTCCGGGTCAACAAGCACAAGGTATGCCATGCCTGCAAAGGCAGTGGTGCGGATATCACGGGGGGCATTGTGCAGTGCCAGCAGTGTGGCGGCAACGGTGTGCTGCGCCAGCGTATCCAGTTTGCCCCTGGCATGATCCAGGAGTTGCGCCAGAAGTGCCCCAGCTGTGGCGGAGCAGGTCGGCGGCCGAAGCGGGTGTGTCCCGTGTGTCGGGGCAACAAGGTCTTGTTCGGCAGCAGCACAGTGACACTGGAGCTGGAGCCTGGCATGGAGGAGGGCCACGTGCTGAAGTTCGAGATGGAGGCGGAGGAGTCGCCGGACCGTCTGCCGGGAGATCTTCTCGTACACGTGCAAACCCTCCCGCACCCCGTCTTCTCACGCCGCCGCAACCAGCTAGACTTGGACACGTCTCTGACACTGACTCTTCGGGAGGCCCTCGTGGGGTTTGACCGCAACATCACACACCTTGACGGAGTGGAGCAGGTCGGGGTGCAGCGGCGCGACACCGTGTCACCCTATGGCACCGTTCTTCGGCTCCCGGGAAAGGGAATGCCAAAGATGAATGTCGCCTCCGAGCGGGGTGACCTCTACGTCAGGCTGCAGTACGACATGCCCGCGCAGCTCACAGAGGAACAGAGGAAGCTGGTGGAGATGCTGCTGTGAGGTGCCGCGCCGAATCGACGTTGGGATCGGCGGTGGGGGCTGCTGCGCATGATAGCAGCGCGTCGTCATCAAAGACGGTCTTTGGCCTTGTACAATCAGGGGCTAGAGCTTCCTCACGTGCACTGATATACGTGTCTTTGCAGGTTCTTGCGTACAACGTGTGCACTTGTTCCCGTTGGGCAGACGGCGCACGCCGGAAGACCGTGGATGAACGCCGTGCTCGAGGCGGGGGCAGATCTCTCTCATTGTCGGCTCGCACTGGGAGTGCTTCCCATGATGTTGCCTTGTGCTCGTTTTGTTTTTACCTTTTGTCGTTGCCGGTTCTGCTCTGCACGAGGGCACACGGAGACACAGACACCTCCGACTAATTCACGGCCTTCGCAACTCCGCCTCAGACGCGCGCCGAGCCGTTCAAGCGGTCGTCCGCGAAGGTGATGCAACGCGCGAGCCGCGAAACTACCCCTCTCCCCTCTCCCCCAGCTACATACGGTTCGACTGCTGAAGTGCGCGCCTCGATAACACTCGTCGTTCTGGAGCACCTGTCTTGCTCACGAAGTCCCCTGGATCGGCGCACCTTCGACCATCCTCGAAGCCGTGTCTGTGTGTGTGAGGTATATGTACGGGGGCGGGGGACGGTGCACGTTGCCACGCCTTTCATTAGTTTGCCTTTCATGGGAACCGTTCTCCTCCTTCTCCTCTCCCCTCATCTCTTCCCCCTCCGCTGCCGCTGGACTTCTCGTGCACGTCTCTGTCTCGGCGTATGGGACACATGCCGTGGCGTACACCCCCCTCCCCTTGTAGTTTCTACTATCTCGTAGCGACCCCTCCTCTCCCTTCATCCCCTTCACTCACTCCGCACTTACTCAGCGGTCCCTCAGCCCTATCCCTGTTGCGTGCCCCCTCCTCTTCCTCCCTCCCGCTTTTCGTGACGACGTTGAGTGGCCTAAGGTCGAACGCCCACACTTTTCCCCACTTAGCACACACAAGCACACACCAGCATGTTCCGCAGGAACATAGCGCACCTGGCGTCCTACGACGTGACGGTGATCGGCGGTGGCCCTGGCGGGTACGTGGCGGCCATCAAGGCAGCCCAGCTCGGCCTCAAGACCGCCTGCATCGAGAAGCGCGGTGCTCTTGGCGGTACCTGCCTGAATGTCGGCTGCATCCCGTCAAAGGCGCTGCTGCACGCGACGCACCTGTACCACGACGCCCACGCCAACTTTGCCCAGTATGGCCTGCGCGGCGGGGAGAAGGTGACGATGGATGTGCCTGCGATGCAGGCGCAGAAGGCGAAAGGGGTGAAGGCGCTGACTGGCGGCGTCGAGTACCTCTTCAAGAAGAACAAGGTCACGTACTACAAGGGCGAGGGCAGCTTCGTGAACGCCAACACGATCAAGGTGAAGGGTCTCGACGGCAAGGACGAAACGCTCGAGTCGAAGAAGACGATTGTGGCCACTGGCAGCGAGCCAACGGAGCTGCCGTTCTTGCCCTTCGACGAGAAGGTTGTGATGTCCTCCACCGGCGCCCTCGACCTCGACCACGTGCCTAAGAAGATGATCGTTGTTGGCGGTGGCGTGATTGGGCTGGAACTTGGTAGCGTGTGGGCCCGCCTCGGCGCTGAGGTGACCGTCGTGGAGTTTGCCTCCCGCTGCGCTGCCACCACTGACGCCGACGTGTCCAAGGCGCTCACGGATGCGCTGGCGAAGCACGAGAAGATGAATTTTATGACCAACACGAAGGTCGTCAGCGGGACGAACAACGGTAGCAGCGTGACGATCGAGGTGGAGGGCAAGGATGGAAAGCATCAGACGCTTGAGGCGGACGCACTGCTGTGCTCCGTGGGCCGCCGCGCGCACACGACTGGGCTGAACGCCGAGGCCATCAACCTCAAGATGGAGCGCGGTTTTATCTGCATCAACGACCACTTCGAGACGAACGTGCCGAACGTATACGCGATCGGCGATGTCGTGAACAAGGGCCCAATGCTAGCGCACAAGGCCGAGGAGGAAGGCGTCGCGTGCGCGGAGATGCTGGCTGGAAAGCCCGGGCACGTGAACTACAGCGTCATCCCCGGCGTCATCTACACCAACCCTGAGGTTGCGCAGGTGGGCGAGACGGAGGAGCAGGTGAAGAAGAGGGGCATTGACTACAAGGTCGGCAAGTTCCCCTTCAGTGCCAACTCGCGCGCCAAGGCCGTCGGCACCGAGGACGGCTTTGTGAAGGTGGTGACAGACAAGAAAACGGACCGAATCCTTGGCGTTCAGATTGTGTGCACGGCTGCTGGCGAGATGATCGCGGAGCCGACGCTGGCGATGGAGTACGGCGCGAGCTCCGAGGATGTGGGCCGTACCTGCCACGCTCACCCTACAATGTCCGAGGCGGTGAAGGAGGCGTGCATGGCGTGCTTTGCGCAGACGATCAACTTCTAAGTTGATAGGAAATGTGTGTGCGCTTGTGCGAGTGCGGGAGGCGGGGGTGCAGGGCGGCGCTGGCGGATGTGAACACGCAGACCTACCCATACAAACACACGTCGTTGCGCTCCTTTCGCACCATCGACTTCGCCTTTCACCACGACCACCTACCAACTCCATTGTTCTCCAAAGAGCACACACGCACACACTCAAATGCGTAGTGATGTGTATCGAGTTGGGGTGGTGGAGAAAAAGGGCGCCTTACACGGACAACTTCTTCCAGGGATATGCATCCTCGTAGGGCACTGAGCCAGCGGCACACACTCGAGATTTTCTTGTCGTTTGGAGAGGGGCGGAGTGCGATGCCCAGGGAGTGGACGCGCCCCGTCGCCCTCTGTCTGCCGTGTGTCTCTGAGTCCCCTCTCTCCCTTACCACCAAAAGTTTTGGCTTCCTCCCGGGGGGTTTCCTTTGTCTGACTTCCTTTACGTTTTCCGTTTGATTTGATTTTTTACTGTTCCTTTTCTCTCTGTGTGTCTGTCTGTGTGTGTGTGCGCGCACGTTGGCGAGCAAGTCTTCGCTCACCAAGAACAGAGAAGGGAAGCATCCAGTCAACCTGAGTACGAAGAAGCACCTTACTAATGAAAGAAGTCTGGTGAGGAGGGACGAAGCCGCTAGAGAACTAGTTGAGGCAATATGAGAGCAGAGCGCAACGCACTCTGGCTGTCTCCCTTGATCCCGGTTCTCTGGATTCAATGGGCGTCTGCCCCCCTCCGTTCTTGCACCGTCACTCCCTCACTCTCTGCTGCCTTGTGTGGTATTTGGTCGTTTGACCTCCTTTTCTGTCTGTCTGGGTGTCTGCAGCGCAGCGGTCTGGGTGCTGCAACGTCGAGATGTTTGTATGCACGCCCAACTCTTTCCTTCTGTCTGCGTGGACGTTTCTCAAGATAGAGCGAGTGGGTTAAAAGGGATAATGACAGAGAGACAGCGAGCGTGAAGGTAGGGGGGGGGAGAGGGATGTTGACCCGATATAACGAGTGCTTTGAGGTATATCTGCAGGAGTGGGCGGGCGAGGTGGAAAGCATAATGCGACGCAACTGTAGTGTGCTCTATTGCAAGCACGAGTGTGAAGGGAGAGGGAGAACGGGGTGCGGTGCTCAACCACTGCCACCTCGATCAGCCCTCCTCCGCTTCATGGTGGGGATGACTTTGACCCATGAGTGAGCAGTGAAACGAAGGAGTGGGGCGCCGAGAAGGTGCCGGGCGTTTCGGATCTTGTGCAAGAGCGGAAAGGGTACAGCGCTCGTCAGAGTCGTCCGCGTGGTTCTTGAGTGGATCTCCCAGCGTATGTGTGTGTTTGCGCGTAGGGAGCGGGATCCTCTCTTTGCTCTCGTCGTGTGCTGTGCACAGGACGAAACACTGCTCTGGCGCACGCACTCGCGCGTACGGCGCTTGCCCCCCCCCCGACCTCCACTCCGCCGTCGATCCTTGTACCGCCCACACCTGAAGCACAAACTCGACGCACCAACCCCTCGCCCTCTCTCTCCTTGCCCTTCCACCACACGTGCGTCATGCCAGCAGGCGTCACTGTACCTACAGTTTTGAAGCAACACTATCTAAAAGCAAGGAGAACATAACGGAAAGCAAAGGAGTGCGCAGTTATGTGTGCTTCCGCGCCACAGCGCTCTTGGCTGAGGCAAAGCAGCGCCACCGCAGCCCTGCGTGGGAGGGGCTGTATCAAACGACTTGTTCTCCACCCCGCATCAACGTATGAACCACGTGCGTACATGCGACTCGCCTCGATGTGGTTGATCAGTTGCCCGTATAGAGTGGAGGCAGCGCTGAGTGGCGGTTTCTGCGGATTTCCTGGAGAGCCTCCCCTCCCCCCCACTCTCCCACCCACCCACCCACCCGCGGGAGATGAACAATGGGCGCAACAGTCACAATGCACATGACCATTCTGATACACACTCTCCCATTTTCCTTCTTCGACACCCCAATCAATCGCCATACACGCTCTCGAAGCACCTCTACCCCCTCCCCCACGTACGACGCCCTCGTACCCACGCGCATATCTTCCTGCACTACAGTGAGCTGCCTTTTCCTCCCTCTCTTATCCTTCCTCATACGATTCACCGATTGTTACGAGGCAGCACAGAAGTAAGGCTCGCACCTCCCCTCTCGCTCCAAAACCCACCCACCCACACACACACACACACACACACACCGGGATCCTCCTGCATTTCGCACATACTCAAACACTGCAAGCAGGGACCGTGAGGTCAGAAGGAAACGACGTAGAGAGAAACTCGGTAACACGACCGCACACAGACGCACGCACACGCACACACACTCTCGCAAGCTTTAAGGCCAAGCGCGAGCGCGCACACCGATCAAGTAGGAGACACGCACGCACCGAAAGGGAGTTGACGGTCGCCTTTTCTTTTTTTTTCGCTTCTCTGCCGCTTTATCTCATCGCGTGAGGCTATCGGGAGCCCCTTGCTCACGTGTGCGTCTGTGAGCGACCGCCCCCTGCGCTACCCTGCCCCTGCACTGTCGCTTCCTCTCGCGCGCTCTGGTCTACGGCTCCGCCCCGCATAAGCTTGTTTTCTTTTCCGGTGTATGACGCCGTCTCTGTGACTGTGAGTGATTAGGCGCGTATCTGCCTCTGTCGTGTGTTTCTGTGTACAGAGCTGGCCATCCCCCTCTTCCCTTCACCGCCTCTCCGTCGCGCATACGCACGCACACACGTGGCAGCCCCACGAACAACAGCGTTGCTCACTGGCTTGGTTCTCTCTCTCTTCGTCTCTTCGTCTGGCCATTTGACAGCTTAGATTCACACCCCACACCCCCTCCCTTCTCCCCATCACCTTTTTAGATCCTTCACCACCATCTCCCCTTTCCTCTCCCTCTCTCCTCAAACCCTCTCTGTACATACGTGTACACACCCACCCCACACACATCCACCCACCCACCCACGCCACATATATATATATATATATATACGTATGTGCTAGAGTTCGCCATTTCAGCTTATCTCCCGTCTTCTCTTTGTTTGTTTGTTGTTTGTTTGCGTCGTGTTGTCTCTTGCCGTTTTTATTTTTTTCCTCATTTTTTTTTTGGTACTTTACACACCGCACGTTAGATCCCCCCTCCCCCCTCTCCTGTGCACGTCGTCGCCCTTCACACATTCTCCAGCACGCACGCGCTGACACCAGGCTTCGCTTTTTCGTTTTGCTTTTTCTTCGCCATTTTGTGCGTGCGTGCGTGTGCAGCTTTCCAAGCAGAAGATCCACTGGAGGGGGTGCATATTGGGAGCCGCGCGCTTGATTCGAGGAGTCAACAAAAGGCGCTCGAGTTATCCGTCTGACGTTGGATCACCGGCGTTGCCCTCGTCTCATCCCACCCACCTCCTCTTCCTCTCCACGGTTTATTTGTGCCCGATACAGTACTTGATACACACGCAGCGTGACATAGACAGAGGAGACGGCAGCCCCCTTTTCGCCCGACGCCTCACGTCTCGACACCGGTTCTTGTATCCCCGCTTTGCCTTTGCTGACAGTCAACGGGTTTCCGTTTCGCCATTGGCTCTCTTGCCTGCTCCTGTGCGCGCGTGCGTGTGTGAGACATCATGGCCGCCCTTCGTGAGGTGTCCAACCTCGCCAGCAACCTTGGCGCCGACATCAAGCAGCGTCAACAGACCAGCCGCATCGACCCCAACAACAATGGCTTCTCCGGCGCCTCGTTCCTGAATCAGGACAGCCTCCACCGTGGCTCACAGCAGGAGCAGTCACTTTCTCAGCGCTTGACGGCGGCAAGCAGCTTCTCTGCGGTGACGTCGCACTCCATGCAGAGCTTGGTGGTGCGAAGGGGCGAGGGCGAGTCGCACATCCACGCCCGACGCACAAACACAGCTGCGCCTCAGCGAACCGGTCGCGCCTTGTCCGGCTCATGCGGAGACGTCCGTCATGCACATGAGCCGACGTACTGCACGGATTTGATCGGCGACATCACGGACATGTTCGTGGAACGAGAGCGGCAGGCGGTGGCGCGCTTCAACGAAGGAAACGCGAGCAACGAGCCGACTGCGAACACGAGTGCCCTGTACGCCTACTACGCGTCTCCGGAGTACCTGCAGCACCAGCCCGAAATCAACGAGAAAATGCGTATGATCCTCGTAGATTGGCTGATCGATGTGCACCTCAAGTTCAAGCTGCACGCAGAGACCATGTATCTTGCCGTCAACCTTATCGACCGCTATCTTTCCTGCGCCAACAACAAGGTAGACCGAACCACGTTCGTACCACGCGCGCAGCTGCAGCTCGTCGGCGTCTGCGCGATGCTTCTGGCGGCCAAGTACGAGGAGATCTGGCCACCAGAGGTGAAGGAGTGCGTGCACATCAGTGCCAACACGTACACTCGCGAGGAGATTATCCAGATGGAGCGCGCCATCTGCACCGCGCTGTCGTTCCGGCTGACCGTTCCGACGCCCTTCCCGTTCGCGTCGCGCGCGTGGACGGTGCTGGAGGGAGACGACTTCCTCGGCATTGGCACGGACGAGGAGCAGCGTCGCCAGTACTTCGTGATTGTGCGCCACGCCACAAGCTTCTTCATGGAGCATGCACTACTGGACTACAAGTGCCTTCAGTTCACCCCGTCGCAGATTGCGCATGCGTCGGTGTTTCTGGCGTTGCTGATGCTGCGCACAAAGCTGGAGCTGCCCAAGACGCCCACCTTTCCTGTGTGGACGGATGCGCTGCGGCACTACACAAAGTCGGAGGTTCAGGAGTTCCGCGGCTGCGCGGAGGTCATTCTAGATTATGTGAATTACGTCCCCACAACCAAGTACCAGGCGGTGCGCCGCAAGTACAACAGCAGCCGCTACATGGAAATCTCCAAAATGCTGATGCCTAACGAGCTGCCAACGCTGTGAGGAAGCGGAGGCAGCACGGCTGGGGTGCACGGACGCGGGCTTGGCGATCTCGCTGCGTCTGTGCGTGTACGGCAGTGAATGCTGTGCGCATGTTCACCCCACCCCCGACCCTCTCTGCTCATTCGGGGTGGGTAGCAATGCGAAGGCTGTTGCGGTTAGATTACGTTAGATTTTCGCCGTTCCTGTAGCGGTGCTCTCCTTTTCAAATCCTTTTTGTGTGTGTGTGCGCGCATGCACTCGTTCGAACGCCCGCAAGACACCCTTCACATTCATCAGCGAGCAACGATGTGTAGGCTGTCGTGGCTTTAACTTGCGTGTGTGCTTGTCTGTTCGGGCTTCTTCTTTTGGCCGCAGCGCCCCGTAGTGCGCCTCCTCCTCCCTCCGTACTCGGCGCAGGCGCCGAGTTGTTTTCTCTGTCGCGGCTGATTTTCCTCGACCTTTCTCCCTCTTTCGATTTTTATGTCCTTGGCGCGTAACACAGGGCTGCGTAGAGCACATGGACACACCTCCGATGGAAGCGCGCTTGCGCATGTGCGTTCCCGGCGACGAAAACCAGACGCATGCCACACAAACAACGCACCTTACCCTCCCCTCCCTCCCCATCATCAGCCACATGTATATCGTGAGCGTTTTGTGTGTCTCTCTCTCGCTCGTTGTACGGTTCTTTGATTCTTAGGCCGCTGTTTTCTGTGGCCGATGCATGCACCAACACGCGACACTCTGTGATGAGTACACGCGCAGACGCGCCCCCACTCACGTGGGCTCGTCACCTTTTTCTTTCGTTTCCTTTGTCTATATTTCTCCCCACCCTCCTGTTGAGGCGTGTAGATGACCAGAGATGATATATGAGCGTGCACGTCCCTTTCGCGTTGCTCCTGAATGCCCATGCACGCAAAAGACCAGTCCGGGACACACATACACCCACGGAATGCCACGCCCACAGATGGCATCGATCGCAGCGGGTTGCTCTTCTCGATGTATGTGGCTGAGATGGGTCCGCAGGCGAGCTGCGCCCACGTCCCCGTGTGCGTGCCGGTGCGTGTGAGGGAGAACGGCATCCAACGACTCTTTTTTGTTTTGTACTCGATGACTCTTAGCTCAGAAACCGCCCTGTCTTTCTCAACGAAAAAAAAAGTAAAAGAAGAAAGGAAAGTTCCACCCATCAACGCAGCGAACCCATCAAGCACGCCCGTTACGACGCCAGATGCTCCAGCGGTGCGAGGGCGCGTGCATCGGTGCGCGATGGCAGGGAGATGCTGTGTTGGTGCAGCGTTGCACGCAGCGCGTTTTTTTCTGTGCGTGCTCTCCGTCTCCTGCTCCACAGTGGCGGTTGCTTGGAGGGAAACCTCTCTTGCTCTCTCGCTGGCTTCTGAGGATCGCTTGAAGCGCTCGAGGGGGCTATGAGGTGCCGTTTGTTTCTCCCTTACTTGGGGAGAGAGAGACAGTGAGAGAGGGGCGACGGCGCAGCGACGCGTCTGGCACGCAGCTCAAGTGTGTGCACACTCCTTGTCTCGCTTCGTGTCGACTCCTCTCTTTTTCGGGGCATGCTGATGCGCGTTGACGCGTGTTGCCTGAGGGCCGCTCCGCTCATATCCATCCGGGCTCATGTGTACCACCACCACCACGACCCTTTTTCCCCTTTCCCTTTCCCTTCGCACCCCTCTACACGTACCGCTTCTGTCTGGCGTGCCCTCGCACTACACTGCATTGCTCCCTCTCTCTCGTGTCCTTCTCCTCTGGCGCTCTCACTCTCTTTCCCGTTCTCCTGCTGCCATCGCAACGCACAGAGCACGAAAAACAACGGTGTCAACAGAAGGGAGAGGAAGCCGTCGGACCCAACCGAGGCATCAGCGCCTTTTTATAATTTCGCACTGCTCAGCAGTGGTGCGTATTGACTCTCCTCTACCTCTACTTCTCACGCACACACGTACACCCACACACACACACACACACACTCCGACGTTCGACGGCGCATCCAGGGGCTCTGCCGGATTCTTTGCTCGGCCCTGTCGCCTTCCCTCTCTCTCGTGCGCGCGCTCGAACGGTGGAGCGTATTCTACATTGACGTAGGCAGAGAAAACAAAGGGAAAAGAAAAAAATGGGGTTTCGCATGCTGCAAGACTTTATGCGCGTGCAGCGCTGGGAGCGCTCGATCCGGAGGCGCGAGGATCACTCAGAGGGCATTGTTGTGCGCAGCATTCGTATGATCCCGTGGTCTGGGGTGGCCATGTTCTTCTTCATTATGGTTTTCTTCGGTTTCGACCTTGGTGCCGGCATCAAGCAGACAGCGCAGCAGATCAAGGACAAGAAGAAGGATGCGCAGACGACGCTGGAGGTGCAGAAGATCCAGGCGCGCCAGTGGTCGGTGGAGCAAGTGAAGAACTTTAGGGAGGGCGAGATGCCGCAGCCTTCGTGGGAGAAGGGCGGTCCACGGGCGAGGTGACGTGGAAGAGGCGGCGTCGCGGCGGAGGTTAAATAGAAGAACAGATGGAGGGTGGCACCATGTGCGGATCACGTTGTCGGCGCTGCCTGCTCCCCCTTCTTTCTTCCCCGGCAAAGCGGTATTCGCTCCGTTGTGTGCTGCCACTGCGCTCCTCCCACTCTGTCTGCCGCACCCCACCCCCATCTTTCTTTTCTTTCCCGTCTGCAGGGCGGCCGTGGGAGGGGACAGGGGTGGACTGGAGATGGAAAGGGAGAGGAGGAGGGCGATCCAGGCACGCAGCACCCCACCCTAGACAAGGAGCGACAAACTCCATGGAGGCACTCGTTGGACACACGCGCACATTCACAAGTCTGTCCCTGGCTGAGCAGTCGCGCACACACACGCCCACCAGCGTGCTGGTGGTGACAGTGGCATGCTTCGGTGCCGAGTGCTTTCCATTGCTGTCTGGATATGCACGGTGTTGCGGCTGTTGCCTGTCTCTCGCAGCACTTTACAGAGAGAAACTCTTTGTTGTCTCCACTGTTGATATATTGAGCTGCCTCGGTCGTGTGCAGCGCGGAGGGGCCTTTGCGCCCCCTCCTCGCCTTCCCAAGGCACATGATGCACCGCGGTGCCAGACGCAGGCGCTCATCGCGGTAGAGCGATGGGGCTTCTACGGTTTTGTGATATGTTTCTTTTCCTTCATGCTCCTGCCCCCCCTCTTGTGCTCTTCGCGCTGTGCTCGCATCGTCTTTTCTCAAGGACTGCGTCGTCTGCCTCGTCGCGTGCCACACCCTCGTCTGCAAGCCCTTATCTTTCCTTGGTGGTTCACCACCCCCTCGCTGGTGCTCAGGTGCGTCAGCAGCGCCACAGTTTCCCGCCCCCTCCCCAGACATGCTCAACAAGGTCATCCAGGACATATATCACCTTCGGCGCGTGCACGCCGTGCTACCTGACGCGGTGCTCGGCGACACTCTCAAAAACAAGCTCCTGCGCCTTTCACTGCAGCCCTCCCTGCAGGAGCTCAAGCATCGAGCCCAGCAGGCGTACACCAGTGCCCATGAAGGCAATCAACCATCTTCTCTGTCCTCGGGCAGCCGATGGGGCCACGGCGGCGGCACGCTGAGCTACTCCCCCTACACCATCAACCCATCCGC
Source organism: Leishmania mexicana MHOM/GT/2001/U1103 (assembly GCF_000234665.1). Classification (NCBI taxonomy): domain Eukaryota; phylum Euglenozoa; class Kinetoplastea; order Trypanosomatida; family Trypanosomatidae; genus Leishmania; species Leishmania mexicana. Next base: position 1,321,874 of record NC_018335.1, read on the forward strand.
CCTGTGCAACCTCTTAGACAGCCTAGCATACTTCCACTTGGGCAGCAGTGCCGTCGCGAAGGAGGCGGTGCAGCTCGTGCAGCTCAGCGCGCCGTCCATGTCGGTCCCACAACTATGCACCACACTGGCTGCGTGCTGTGCGCTTGGAGCGCAGACCGACATCACGGCGACGGCGCTGCCACTGCTGAGTACGGCATTGAACTCGTACACCGGGCCGTCATCCTTGGGGGATGAGGGGGCGGCGGCGGCGGCGTCAGCGGCCGGCTCGTATAAGGCCAATGAGGCACCGCTTCTCTTCTCGCAAGGTAACATCGTTCTGCTGCTGATGGAGGCGCTGCAGCGAGCTGGGGTTGAGGATGTGCAGGTGTGGCACCTGCTCGCGGAGCATTGCCTCCGCTACCTCGACTCCTTCGACGGTAGGCAGCTCTGCAACGTCATCGAGGGCCTTTGTGCCGAGGGCATCGACGACTACCCAGACTTCTTTGTAGCCGCAGAGCGGCACATCACGTCGCAGCCGTCTAATTACTTGTCACCGGATCAGTTGCAGAGAGTGGTGCGCTGCTACAAAGACTTGCATCAACCAGTGGTGTCGCTGCTCGCGTTGGTCAATGCGACACCGCTTCACGGCGAGGATGTTGAGCGATCCATCAGTGCAGCAGCTGCTGTCGTGGCTTTCTCCAGCAGCAGCGACCTCGACGGCTGTGGCAAAGGTAGCCGAGGTGCGGCGGACGCCTCACAGACGACTCGCGGAGCGACGCTGCATCCTTCCTTAGAGGCCTTCGAGGGGGCCGCCATCACCGCGGTGGCGTCCGCGGATGCTCAAGGGGTTTTGGACCTCCTCCAAAAGTGCGAGCAGCGACGCGTCATGACGGCACGCGCCATGGATGCCATACTCGAGCGTCTCCTCGGCTTGTACTACCCCGAGCTGCGGAGCGGCGCAGCCAGCGCGGCGGCAGCCAAGAGTACCGAGGGCGCATCCACTACTGTGAGCGCCACCGACGCTGCCGCTCCGCCACCGCAGCGCCTCCACGCTCCACTGGAGCTGCACCACCTCTCCCAGGCCCTTGTGGCCGCTTTTGAGTTCAATGATGCCGCGCTTTTTGCTCAGCAGCTGCCGACGGCAGCGAGCCCTGGTGAGGGGGAGAAGACTCCCACGGTGCCCGCCAAACCGGCGGCAGTGACGGCGTTGCTCGACGCCCTGGCCGGGGAACTGACGCGCTGGTACCATCACCGTGTGCTGCAGCTGGTGCGGTATGCGTTGCGGCTGCTGCCCGCTCCATCGCAGCCTCACACTTTCTACCGCGCCGTGGTTGATCACCTCCGTCGCTCCAATGACCTCTCGTCACATGAAGGGCCGCCGCAGCTTCGCAGTTTGATCGATGCGCTTCTTGCCTTGCGCGCCTACGGCGGAGAGGCGATACTCGTGCAGTACATGCCAGCCATCACTGTCGCCGTGCAGAACACGCCTCGCAGCACCCAGCTTGAGCTCACGGCTCTGCTGGCCAACTTGCCATGCGCCAAGGAGGAACTCATACCCGGGGTCTACCGACAGTGGGGATCCCAGAAGCGCTGGCTTCGCACCATCACCGAGGAGGAGGTGGGGTGGGCACTGCAGATCATGTCGCGCAGCGGCGGCCTTCGGGACTCGCAGATCCTACACGCTGTGTTGGAGTACGTGCAGGCTCAGCGCGCACAACTACCGCCGCAGCGCGTGGTTGAGTACCTGCATCAGCTGGCTCGACTAGGCGTGCGAGACCTGGAGTTCTTTACACAGACCGCGGAAAAACTGATGCGGCGTGCGGTTGAGTCTTCCCCGTCCGTGGCTCTCGCAGCACGCGGCGGCGCAGCACAGCCGGTGCGCGCCTCGTCGTCAACTTCTCAGATGATGGTACGACATCAGCAGTGGCAGGTAACAACGGTGCACGATCTCTGTCTCCTCCTCTTCACCTTCACGTTTGTGCTGCGCGACTCGATTCGCGTCACGCAGCAGATTATTTCGCGCCTCAAGATGTGCGCCTCCTCTGCCGCGCCGCGCGACATCTCGCTAGCGCTGTACAGCTTTGTAAAGCTGCGCGTCGCGCACAACGACGAGGTCACTGGGCAACTGTGCGAGCGGGCCTGTGCCACTCTTGCAGAGTTCCGCGCCGCTGAGCTGGCGAGCATGTGGAGCTCACTGCGCTGCCTTCGCCATCCACACCGCAAACTGCGCCAGCAAACGCTCGACCTGCTGGGCGCCAGCAATGCCGCTGTTTGCCCTAAATGGCGCTTTGCGGACAACGACTGCGTCTCCCTGGGCTCAGCTCTGCTCCTGACCGAGGCTCTGCCGTTCACTGCTGATCAGCCGCTTGTGCCGCCTCAAGCTCACGAAGACAGCACCGCTGCGGGCGGCGCTGATGACGGTGAAACCGCTGCTCTTCCTGGATCTTCTGCCACAGCGGGGAGAGGGGTGGGGGCGGCGGTGCTGCTTCCCCCAGTGTTCGAGCGCCACTTTGTGGAGGTGTGCCAGCGTCTCTTACCGGCTGCGACGGGTCAGCGGCTGTACCTCATTCTCTGCAGCCTCAGTGCGTGCCAGACATCGCTGAACGTGCCAGTCGAGCTGTGGGAGAAAACGCTGACGACAGTGGACACGCACGCCGAGTCGCTCTCTACAGGAACTCTTGGTGAGCTCGTTGGCACGGCGCAGCTGGAGGTGCTGGCCGCGTTGCGGCGCCTGCGCGCTTGCGTGGCGGATCCGGTGGCCCTTGCCACGCTGGAGGTGGCGCAGGAAACCATGTCCCGACCTTCTGCAGTGAAGAAAGGAAATGCTGGTGCCGCCGGCTCTGGGAGGTGGGTAACGCCATACTGCCCGCCGAGGCTGTGGTCGACGTTGCGGCCGCAGTGGCGAGAGCTGACGTGTAGCGCCGCAGTGCTGGCGCGTCCAGAACTAATGGAGGTTGTGGTAGATATCAAGGGTGGGGGCGACTACCCAGAAGTCGCTGCGGAGGCTAAGGCAGGGCGGCGGTCTGCTGCGGCTTCAGCGAAGAAGCCTACTGTGCGCAAGGGGCGTCCCGTTAAGGCCGCAGCTCACCTGGTATGACGTATGAGAATGACCACCTGCTCAGGGTTTAAACCGTCCCGCTCGCTCGCTCGTCCTATTCACCGCGTCCCCCCCTTCGCACACACCCCCACTGCGCCGGATGCGGAGCCTGGGCTCATTGCGTTGATCCCTCGAGACGCGCTCCCCTCGTTTTCTCCATCCGTGATCACAGACATATCTTTTTCCCTTTTCCCCCTCATGTGCTCGACTCTGTTGCAATGTGTGCACATGTGCTTGTGTGTGGCCACCTGCGCAACACCTTCGCTGCCACCCACTTCTCTTCACTGCACTCGTCTCGCTTTGTCGTAGACTCTTTAACCGGTGATGAACCCCCTTCCCCCGCCCCGCGCGCGCAGCTGGGTAAGCAACCAGAACACAAGGAAAAGGTAGTAAAGAAGGCCTTTCAGCACTCGAGTGCAGCTGTAGGGCGTAGGGGAGGTGGACATGCGTAGTCGCACCTCCACGCTTAGGGTCTCTCTGAAGGTTTCTGCAGGGTCTATGCGCGTGCAAACCCTCACCTGTGCATGCGAGAGGTACCCTACCGTGGAGAGAGAGGAGGGGCTGAGGGAGTGAATGCCCTGCCCAGCTCCTGCGTGGCTTCTGCCTTCGATTTCCTTTTAGCTCATCCGTCGCGCGTGCGTGTGTGTGTCTGCGTGTCTGCCGTGAGTCCCTTAGCACCTCGCACATCACAGTTGTGAACATTATGCTCTGCATCTTTATCCTTCGCTCTTTTTTCGTTTGCCCGTCGGTCCTCGTTGCGTCTCTCCTCTCCTTCTTGGCCACTCCAACTCCCGCCGCCGCAACTTTCGACGTTCTGGCGACTGCCGCGGATGCCGCGTCATCGCCCACCGCACATTCCGCCTCTTGTTTCATTCCTTTCGCTACACTCGGGTCCTGAACACCTGGACAAGGGATGCGCACACCGGAGGAAAAGACGCACACGCGCATCCAAACACGTGGACCACAGGTGACGGAGATTTCAGAAGAAGGGACATCATGGGAACCACCCAGCGAACGAGCCAACGACCCACACCGTGACTGTAACGAAAAGGTTGGGTGGGTGCTTGGTGATGCGCTAGTGGTGTTGTCTGGTGGTATCGTGGCTAACCAAGGTACCCTGCTCGCAACGTTGTGCCTCTTTGGGGTGGTGGTGGTGGTGATGGAAGGAACTAGAGAAGAGGATGTCGGTGGGGCAAGGCGGGGCGGCAGTTTAGCTGCTACTAGAGAGATGCTCAGCCACGTTGTTTTCGACCCGACGTGGCCTGACGTGCGTGCGTAGATATGCTTCTGTATGCAGCAGAGAGGTGGGGAGAGACATGTCGGTGTCGCCTTCCTTTCTTCTTGCAGCTTCGAGTCTGCCATCTCATCTATTAAGGGTTCAACACTGAGAGGGATGTCTGTGTGCGGGTGCGTGTGTGTGTGTCTGTGTGGTCTGGTCAGAGGGGGCGTGTCCGGACGCGCTCTTCCGCCATCTGCGCGCTCCACACACACACATACCGTTGCACAGACCTCTGCCCCCTCTCGCCTTTCTTCCATAGTGTTTGCCTGAGTCATGTGAGAGAGAGCGAGTGAGCGGCGAAGCGCAAAGGAGCACCAAAACTTGTTTTAGTGCGTGCGTGTGTATGCCTCGCGGTCCTTATGACAGCGTCTTGCTCATCCCCCTTCCCCCCTCTCCCATGTACACAGCCTCATGCTCGACTACGAGAATGGCGCGCGGGCGCGTTGGGCAAGCCCAGAAGACCAGTGGACGAAACAATAACTCTGTCGAATGGGCCGAGCCGTGTCTTCCGTCGCTCTCTCTCTCATGTACACCGCAGGTAAACGCAAGCGCACGCTTGCGTGGTGCCCTCAGTGAGGCAAGCACGAGGGGGGGGCACGTTGCTCCTCCTCGCATGTACATACATTTGTTCTTGCGTGTGCCTCCTTGCATTCCGCCGTAGCCCTCGCGTTCGCGTGTCTCCGTCGACTTGGCTGCAGTTCTCCCTGTGCATGTGGAAGGCGCAGTGATACTGGGCAGCGCGTGGGCACGTCTCGGCGGCTGCACAAGCACCTCCCCCTCCCCTTCCCCATCTATTGCCGAAGTGCGCAATGTTTTCTACCGTCTCTGTGCACCTCCTCTCCGCCTCTTGGTGCATCTTTGAATTCTGTCGCTGTTCTTTTTGTGTGTGTTTCCTTGGAACCGGCATGGGTGCTAACGACTCGCCCTTACATGCGCGCACGGCGGGCGGCGCCACTTGAGATCACCTACACCATCTATAGAAGCTCCTCATCACACACACGCACACACACAGCGAAAAAGGAGGTCAGCAAAGGCGTCTTCAAGCTCGAAAGAGGGAGCAGCAGACGCACGCGTCGTTCCACCACCTCCGCGACGCACGCGATGCATACGTGCGAGCGTCTTTAGTGAGTGCATTGTCTGTCTTTTTGGCGAGCGTTCGGCTAGTCTCTTCCTCTCGTGTGTTTGACCCGCGTTCGGGGTGCATGCAACCGTGTATGTATGCTTGTGCGTGTACGTGCTTGTATGTGGGGCCACATCACACCTGTGCCTGTGTATGCTTCTCGTTCCTCGTGGTTTTATCGGCGTTGTGTGGTGCTCTCTGCGTAGAGTCGATTTCTCTCCTTTTCCCTCGTTCTCTGAGGGTGGCACGCCATCACGCCACCCGTACGCACCGGTCTACGGGCACACACGCACATACACGCACACATCCATCAGCAGGCGCCCACGCTCGTTCGGCTGCACTTTTGGTCTTCTCTCTTTCATTTTGCGTTGTTTCGTCGCTTCCTTCAGCGTTCACAGTGTTACCTCAGACAGTATCGTTCTCCTTTCTTTTTCCTCATCTTACTCCTCTTGGGGCCCTCCTCCTCCACCCTTCCCCTCCTTCGTCCATTGAGCCCGTCTGTCTTGAGACATCACTGCACGACCTTCCCCTCCTGCAATGAGCGCGCGCACACGCACATATATGTATATCGACGGTCTACGCAGCACCAGCATCCTCCTCCTCCTCCTTGCGCGCGCGCGCGTGTGTGTGTCCCCGTCTTCCACGCTTACACACTCTCTGCGCGCGTCTCTCCATACTGCAGCGCTGTGTGGCAACTGGTGCCTGTGCGTACACAGGCGCGCACACACGCACACACACACACACACACACACACACACACGGGCATCGTCGCCTATACGTGAACCATGACGACGACCTCGCCCACATCGTTCCAGCGGACGTACTTGCGCATTGTAGTGTACTGCGACGATTCGCAGGAGCCGCACACCTTACCGGATGTGCGTGTGCCGCGGAGCATCGGCGAGGTGCAGCGACTCGTGGAGGACCGTGTAGGACAGCGCGCAAAGGTACTTTCCTACTGGAATTACACACACAGTCGCTACGAGCTCCTGAAGGATGTGCGCGAACTACTGCAGACAGGCGGGCATCTGCTTTCGCAGCGGTTACACACCTCAGAGAATGAGGCCACGGAGACGGCAGAGGCGGATGGGACGACGAACACGGACGGCGGAGCCACCTCCGCCAGCGAGCTGGACGCCAACCATTCAAAGCTCTGCATCTATCGCTGCCAGCTGTGGATGGAGGCAACACTGATTCAGCTGGAGCCGCTGGATAAACGGCGCGACAAGATCGAGTACGATGAGCTGTGCAGTCACGTTGCTTGCTGGCTGGGCAACAAGCATGTCAGCTTCGAAGTGCAGGATGCGATGCGCATTCGTTGCCCTTTCCTGACTCGCATGTTTGACGAGACGCGAAGCAGACGGCTGTCAGCCAATCAGGACAAGGTGCAGCTGCTCTACTACAGTAACAACGCGTGGGGCGTGCGCGACGTGCTGCAGTATGGATTCCTGCTCAGCAACGGCGTCCCTCAGTCGCTGGAAGCCATGCTGCAGTCCTGCGGCGACTCGGACGTGTCAAGCGGTACTGAGTCGCGGTCGAGCAATCCTGTGCCACATGTCGGGGATAGTGCTTCGGCGAGGACCTCTCCGTCGTCCGCGCCGCTAACCGCGGCGAACACGCGACGCATGCCTTTTGTTTTCACCTCCTCGATGCTTGGCGCGCATGTAAAGTATTTGCCACCCAACACCGCGTCTCAGAAGGTGCTGCTGTGCGAAGTTGCACCTGGCCGCCGTTTCATGACTGACCAAGGCCTCACTGGCGAGAGCCCCGACAAGCAGGCCTACCCCACCCCTCCTGTGAAGCCACCACGCGACTACGACAGTATCTGCTACATGCGGGCGCACAAGCAGAAGTCCAGCCTGCGCACCGAGGGCGCCGTTGAAATCGCCGCAGAAGACCTCTCCCTTGTGCAGGTGCAGGTGCAGCACAGCTACCAGGCACTGCCCCGCTATCTACTGACGGTGGTCCCCTCCGCCGCCACCCCGTCGTCACAGCAGCCCCGCAAGAGCAGGCGGTATGCCATAACCAGCCCGGTCCGGGCACCAGGGATGACAGCACATTCCGCGGCAGCGAGGGAGGACGAGAAGAGGATGAACCGTGCGGGAAGGGTCCCACCGCCGCTGCCGTCCCCATCGTCCCCATCGTCCCCATCGTCCCCGTCTTCCCCGTCCAAGACCTACAACATGAAGGAGTGGTTCAAGTCCAGCCCGAGGCGGGGCCCAGTGTCGGGGGACAAGGGCGCGAATGCGAAGCGGGCCACCTCCCCGCATAGCACCAGCGGTGTCTTCAGGGGAGTGCGCTACGCAGACAGCACAGCACCCCGTCAACGAGCTGCCTCAGCCACCACGCCGGGCCGCTGTGAGTCTTCCAAACAGCACCGTGCCGCGCGGGGAACCCGGGTCGAGTGCGACGAGGACAACACCGTGTATCACGGCGGTGACGGACTGATTGAGCCCTGGACGCTAGACTCCATGCCTGCAAGAGGCACATGGACTGCAGGGAGCAGTGGCCTGGTGACAAGCTCGCCGTGGACGTCAGAGGTGTACTCAGCCGGCAACGGCGGCCTTCGCAGCGCTTCGCCCAGCAAATGTGTCTCTTGCGACGGTGTTCGTGCCACTTCGGCACCCCGCGCACCACCGACGTGGCACCTGTCGCCACTTAGTCCATCCGCCGCCCAAGTCTCGCCGAGCATGAATTCGGCGTGGGCGACTGGCGGCATGGTGCTGCCTCCGTCGCTCCAGGACGCCTACAATGCGCACTCGAGTCGCGACGGGCTGCTCTACGAAAGCCTGCCCTGTGGTCACAGCGCCACGAGCCACGACGCAGCATATCGGCTAGTACCTGCTGCCGCGGGCAGAAGCGCTGGTAGGAGAGCCGCAAGCGCTGGCGCGCCACTGGCAGCTGTCCATTATGGCGCCCCCTCACGTCCTCCCCTTCTACCGCACGAGGGCGCGTGCGTTGGCGGCGCGATGGGCGGCGGGGGCATCGTTGGCCCGACGCTGAAGACAGTGCCGCCCGCCTCGTCCACAGTCCCATTTTCACAGCGGCAGGCGCCACCGGCAGTCTTGGATCAGTTTACCTGCAACGTTCATCCCCGCCAGCTCAAGTCGCTCTACTGCATAGCGTGCGAGGAGCTGACGTGCCCGTACTGCGCCAGCGTTGGGGCGCATCGTTCTCACGTGGTGGTGGAGGCAGCGAAACGAGCAACAGCTGTGTGTGCTAAGGCGGAGGCACTGCAGGAGGCTCTGCGCCACTGGCTGTCCCAGTGCAAGCAAACGGAGGAGCAGCTGAGGGCAGAGCAGGCCCGCTACGCTGCGCGGCAGCAGCGAGATCTGCGCTTCGTCCAGCAACAGTTCTCGACACTCAATCAGGCGCTTCAGCAGGCGGAGTGCTCCATGACGCAGACGGTGCAGGAGGCGCAGCGCAGGCTGCCCCTCGCCGAGGCTGCCGCCGTGGTCACCAAGTACACGCAAGCGCTCGCCGCTCTAGACGTGGCGTTGCGTCGTTATTACAACACAGTAGCTGCCAGCGGTAGTGGGCCGTGCACAGAGCGCGCTTGCGATCCCACGAGCAGCTTGCTTGAGTTGTTGCACTTCCTTCGCACGACCCCGTCGTTGATTCGCCGCGTGCGACGCAGTTTTGGTCGGCGCCAGGACGAGGAGAAGCGTCTGCGTGACGCCATCGCGGACTGCGAGGCTCAGGTGCAGACGAATGAGACATGCTTTCAACAGGTTAACTGGGCAGGCCTGCGTCGGCTGCTTGCGAGCATCGGCAACGTCCGCACCAATATACTCAACGTAGCAGAGCCGCAGCTGTCTACCTCGGTGGGGCCATTTCACAGTAGCAGGGCCGCGTCTCCGTCACTGTACGAGGCCACCGCCCTCTTTATGCCTGGTGCAGCGCAAAGCCGGCCAAACTCTGCCAAGGTGCGAGCGCACACTCAGACGCCGATGGTACTCTCGTCACCGCACCCTGACCCCGGCAGCGACGTATCGCAGCGGCTGTTGGACAGTCTACCTCTCGGTACCCTTATGCAAAGCGAAAACGGTGCCGCCACATCGCCGCCGACGCGGCAGAATCTCGGCCTGCACCGCTGTCTGAGGGACCTCCAGAGAGGCTACATTTGGGTCATCCAGAGTGCCAGGTCTTACTTCGCACCTGGGCAACGGAGGACAGTCTGCTCCACACCATTCCGCCTGCTCGATGTATCGTGGGAGCTGCGCGTTGCCCCGCTCCCGCGAGCGCGTTGCCCCGACGGCAGCGCGTCCTCCACGCCGATGGTGGAGGCGGGGATCAGCGGCGGCGTGATGGACACCGCAGCTTCTAGGTTGACACCACCCAGTGTGATGGAGGGTGGCGGCAGGGGGCTCAGCGGTGGCCAGGCGCACACCTCACGCCTTCTCACGCGCTCCACGCAGGAGCACCACTACACGTTCGCGGCAGAGGACGTCGACGACACCGTCGTAACGGCCGCGCCCTCGTCCGACGAGGGAGAGGAGGAGTGGCTTGGCCTCTTTCTCTTTCCCTTGCAACACCGTCTGCGCGTAGACTTCCGCGTTATCGCCTTCTCCGAGGTGGCATGGGCGGAGTGGCAGGTGACGGGGTGGACGGTGCAATTTGCCGGGAAGGGATGGGGCCTCTACCCCTTCCTGCAACGCAGAGAGCTGATGCGGACCGACAAGCTGGTGCGCGATAACATGGTGAAGATTTGCATAGCCCCCATTAGCGACCTGTATTAGAGCTGCGTGAAGCTGGGAGACGGGAGGGGGAGGGAGGGGATGGAGCGGGGCAGAGTTGTGTGCTCATCACGCTTCGACAGCGCTTCTCCCATATCGCTCCCACTCTTTGCTCCTCTCTCCATCTCTTCTCTGTCCCTCCTATGTCTGTGCGCTTGTGTGCATGTCGGTGCCCCTTCGCGGCTCGCGTGTGCGAAGATCGTTGACTGTGCATTTTCCATAGTAACATTTTTTTTTTCAAATTTTGCTTTCGCCTATCGACACGTGCTCCTCCCTTCCCCCCTTTCTCATCCACACCTTTCTCTTGCGTCGTCGTCGTTGTTCCTCTCGTGTCTCGCTCTTTGCCCTCTCTCCTCGAACTGCGCGACGAGCTGATGGCCAACACATCTTCGCCTGCTTTCGTTTCGTTGCTTAGCTGGCGGCGTAATGCTACCCAAGAAATGCGTCACCTTTATCGAAAGGATAGTCCGGACTCACTGCAGGTGTGTTTACACGTGCACATAGGGGGTGGGTGGGGCGGGACGGGGACGGGGGGGGATGGTTTGTGGCGTCGCTCATCATGACATCTTGAGGGCAGCAATGGGACAGACATGGGGGGAAGGCGGGAACGACTGCGTGTATGTACATGTAGGCGATTGCTTTTTTTTTTCGGGCCTCATTTTCTCTTGTGCCCTTCCCTACGCTGCACCAACGTATGTGCGCGCTTGCATTTTGCTCATCAAACGCCTCTCTCCCCATTCTCTCTTCGCCTCTCTTTCGCCCTCACTGCAGCTCAGTGTTGTGAGCACGTGAGGACTCCAGTGGCCATGCCTTGGGGGGGGTGCCGCTGCTGCTTCTCTCCCTGTTACCGCTCCCTTTCCTCGAACCGCACTCGCTGGTACTTCGACGTGCGATGCAGCAAACTCTCTCCCCCCTCGCGCTCCCCTTTCTGTTCCGGCCACCCCTCGATTTCCTTGGTTTGCAGCACGCAGGTGCGCACACCCGCATCACCTGCGTGCTGAGACATCTCCCTCCCTCGTCTTCTATCCATCCTGGCCACCTCCTCCCTCACCTCTGGCCGCGTCACGGCGTGCCGCCGTTACAAAATCGTCGACACGCGTTCACAGCCGCTGAGGGCGTGCTTTCCAAGATATCAGGGGCGTGAAAAGCGGTCCATTGTGCTCCACATTTGACTTGCATTTTTTTTTGTGTAAACGTCTGCTGTTGTTTCCTCCATCCTTTGAGTTGTCAGCGGGGCTATTCATTTGGTTGCATAGACACGGAGGGTTCAACCTCCCCTCCCCTCCCCTCCTCTCTCATTCACGAGTAGTAGCATCGGTCGTAGTTGTACCCGGCGGGCGGTGACTGACATATCGGCGTTGGGCTGCGGACCGTGCCACACTCCCCCCTCCCCCAACAACGACAACTGCCATCACCACGGCCTCAGCACCGCCACTCTTCTCATTTTTTTGTTCAAATTTTGTTTTCTTCTATCGTGCCTCTGCGTGCGAAACGTCCTCTTGCACTCA
>NC_018335.1:1333692-1370132 GCF_000234665.1 Leishmania mexicana MHOM/GT/2001/U1103
CGTTCACAGCCGCTGAGGGCGTGCTTCNCAAGATATCAGGGGCGTGAAAAGCGGTCCATTGTGCTCCACATTTGACTTGCATTTTATTTTGTGTAAACGTCTGCTGTTGTTTCCTCCATCCTTTGAGTTGTCAGCGGGGCTATTCATTTGGTTGCATAGACACGGAGGGTTCAACCTCCCCTCCCCTCCCCTCCTCTCTCATTCACGAGTAGTAGCATCGGTCGTAGTTGTACCCGGCGGGCGGTGACTGACATATCGGCGTTGGGCTGCGGACCGTGCCACACTCCCCCCTCCCCCAACAACGACAACTGCCATCACCACGGCCTCAGCACCGCCACTCTTCTCATTTTTTTGTTCAAATTTTGTTTTCTTCTATCGTGCCTCTGCGTGCGAAACGTCCTCTTGCACTCACACTGGGCGCACTCACGGATACGCCGCTCTCTTTCATTTTCCTGTCCCTTCCCTCCCCTCCTTTGAGCACCTTTGCGGGTACCTCTGACAGCGTTGTTCTTTGCTCGTCCGCCTCTCTTCTTCCCCCCTACACAAACACACGCACGCACGCACAAATTTGAGGTTTGTAGTGGCAAAAAGTGAGAAGTGCTGCTGCGGACTGCGTTGTGTGTTGTTGACATCATTGCTACCCCTTTCTGTGCATGTATGTGTGTGTGCGTGTGCTTGGTGCGCGTCTTGCTGCGCTGCTGCCTCCCGTGGATCGCCTTCTCTCCTGTCTGTTGCGTCTCTCCTGATCTTCGCCGGCTTAGTGTCACACTCTTCTCTTCACCTTTCGTTCCTTCTTCTCCCCTTTTAACCCGCTATCGACACCAACGAGCACGGACAGGCTCCGGTCGTGTCATCACAGGCGTGATCCGGCGGGCAGAGGGTGCGAGTGGGCCGTATCAGCATATCTCACCGTCAACATTCATGCACTCCGAGCCGTCGATCCCCTTTTTGATCACCACCCCGCCCCCGCCCCGCACATACCCGTATATAGCGTAAACGGAAGGCAGTAGAGCGTACTCCCGCAGGCCATTGCGTACTCTCTCTCTCTTTGGCGTCTCCGCTTCTGCTTCAAGGAACTTGGTTTGACTTTCTTGACGTTTTGCCTCACGCACTCCGGCACACCCGACCACGCAGCCGGGACCAGCGATGCTGCGGCACCTGCGCATGGCCCCAGCCACCAAGAGGCCGCCCAGGTTGGAGGGGCAGCTTTTTGGTATGATCCAGGAGTGGTGTCGGCCTCTCTACCGCTACCGCATTCCGCACACCTCGACACCTCGTGACCGCGTGTGCACATGCGCCTACCCGCTCTACACCCTACGCTCCTCTCGACGCTCCCCGTATGACGAGCCAACCGTGTACACGTCGGCACACGAGGCCATTCATGTGACTGGTGCTGGCGCGCCATCCACCAGCGATGCTCCCGCACTCTCTTGGAGGTTGTCTGGGTGCTCCTCGCCTGTCTACACGTCGGCCCCGGCCACCGCGAAAGGCTGCGCCGCTGCCTCGTCTTTCCTTTCGTCGTTCGGACGGCTTCCATCCCTGCGTGCCCGCTGGGCTGTGCGGCGGCGAGGATCACGCCAGGCTGCTGTCCCCCCGACCACCCCTTTAGCACCACCCCCGCAGTCGTCCGAGGCGTGCTACCGGTGCAACATATGTGATGGTCTGCAAGGCCACGCAGAGGCGAGCGACGGCGCGCTGACAACTTCTAGCGGATCCACTGGCACTGGTGCCGCATCGACAGAGCATGCAACCACCACAGCTACCACGTCGTCAGCCGAGTGGAATGAAGAGGATGAAGGCGAAGGGACCACCGGCGTCGCTGCGGCCTCGCCTGACAGCAGCGTGGACGAGCGCTACGGTTACACCATCTCCACTGACATCGCCAACACTGCCATGGAGGGCGCCGAAGTGGCGGAGCTCCGGCACCTGGACCCGTTCCACGTCGAGGTCTTCGGAGGACCGTCGTGGTCGGCGCTGACGAAGCGAATCGCGCGGGAGGTGCAGGCACAGTTCACCCGATGCGGCCTGCGCAAGCGAGACGTCTCGCGGTACGCCGCCCAGGCAGCCCTTAACAGTGAGATGAGTCGCCAGACGTACAAGTTGTGGGTGCGCCAAGGGTCGCGCCACATTCGTGAAAGGCAGCTGCAGTCGACCACGTCTGCCACTGCCATTGGCTCCTCTTCGCCGAAGTCCCAGCTCTCCGTTGCACCATCCGAGCAGGCGATAATCAAAGGCAAGCTGGACACGCTCCACACAGCCTGCTACCTCGCCCGCTACGCGATGGCCGCCTACGGGCTGCCCTTTGAGCTCAACTACTTTTCCAGCTTGCGTGAGCTGTCGAAGCTCATGGCAGAGCCTCACCGGCGCTACGTCTGCGCCAACTCTGAGGAGCAGCTCGAGTCAATGCGCCGCATGCTGCAGGGCGAGGAGCCGAACGCGTTGCTTGAGTGTGTGGCAAGTCGCTACTCCCTTCGCGTAGGTCAATCTTGCTGGGCCCTCTTCCTGGACCACGCTACGAACCGAGTCGTGCTCACCTTCCGCGGCTCGCTGACGCCGGCAGACATCGTGGTGGATGTGACAGAGGGCTATGCCAACGTCGTGCTGGAGCGCGTTCCTATGGATGGGGCAACGACGGCCACCGGCATCGACCCATCGCCGCAACTGTGCACAGCAATTCCGCTGGGCTTCTACGAGTCCGTCATCGAGGCGGGTGCTCAGCTGCTCCCTCTCCTGCGTACCATCCACAGCCAATACAGCACCTACCAGCTTTGCATCACCGGACACTCTCTGGGCGGTATCCAGGCCTCTCTCTTTCACCTTCTGTACTGCGGGCCGTGGCGCGCGGTGCTGCACTCGTCAACGACGCTGATGCGCCGCGCAAAGACGCTCATGTGCCCCTCTTCGCTGCCTTCGGCGCCGCCTCCTGCCTCTGCAGCCATCGCGTCCGCTGACACAGCGACGGCCACGGCCAGCGCTGCCGCGCATGTGCCTTTTACCAAGACAGTGACTTGCACATTTGGTGCCGCCCCGGTCGTGGAGCGGCGTGTCGCTCCACTGCTGAATGTGTGGCTGCACCAGGAGGAGCAGCGCTCTGGAAGTCGTCTTCTGGCCTTCAGCAATGGCATGGACGTATGTTCCCGGCTACAGTTGCGGTCGCTTCAGGACGCCTTTCTGCAGCAATACGCGCGGCCGACGGAGGAGAGTCTGTCTAGCGACGACAGGGCTGCCGTCTATGACACCGGAGCTGCGGTCGCAGGGGTGTCCGACCAATCCGTACCCCTGCTCGCCATTCCTGGCTCGTTGTACAACATGACATCCGGGACGCGCCGCCGCCATCTCCTTGCCGTTCCCCTTACCGCCACCGCGGTGCGTGAGCAGGTGGTCCTCATTCCTGAAGCGGTCTTGCATCACTACCCCTCGCTCTATCTGCGCAACCTTAACGAGCTGCTGCGTCGGTATAGGACCAAGTGGCAGTCCATCTGCGACGATGCTACGACGACGCCGACCGCAACTGCCACCGCGGCAGCTGTAGCACTGTCAAGGGACAACCCCTCACGCGAGATCCGTGGGGGGTGATGGTGTGTATGCGCGCTGAGGGGAGAGGGCTGGCCGGTCCCAGGAGCACACAGGCCCACACCCTCACCTCCTCGATTTCCTTTGCAGCTTTGCTGCCGCCGTGCGTTGTCGCCGTCTCTCCCCCCACCACTTCTCTCTGCGGGTGTGTTTGGCCCTCGTCTTCTCTTCATCGTATTGTCCACCCCGTTTTCGTTTTCCTGTGTCCTCTTTCCCCCGTCACCTTCTCCGTTGTCCTCGCCCTACCCGTGTCTGTTTCTGTGTGCGCGCGCACGTGTGTGTGTGTGTGCCTCGTGCTCACTGCCGCCTCCACCGCCTTCTGTTTATCGTTGTGCATATATTCTCTCGCCCCCCCTCTGACTCTCGCACTCTCCCTCCCCCACCATCTCGGGTCTTTCACCACCACAGCAACGCAGTTCAGACACCCTGCGAAGCAGAGTGAAAGAGCAGGGTGGTGTATGTGTGTGTGTCGGAGAGAGGGGTGGTGTGGGTTGCGATACGAAGTTGTGAGCGTCGGGCAGACACGTGCCCTCCTCCCCGAGCGGGACGTGAGCGTGCGCTAGTAAGGGAGTGGTGAGACGGTAGACACGGGGGCACGCAGCGACGAGGTGCTGTGCCATCGCAGCAACAAGCCCTCTCCATCCTCCTCCTTTTGCTGTGCGTCTTTTGAACTCGTCCGGTGCGCCTTTCCGGCAGCCTCGCCCGACGTCGGTGCGGTCCATGTCGCTCTCCTGCCTGCTCATCATCCCCCCACCCTTCACCGTACTCTTTGTACCTCCCTTTCCCTCTCTATCTCGCGCGCACACACGTGCTGAACCCCTGCCTCGCTCCGCATTGTTTCTCTTTTGCGGTTGTCGGCCCCTCGATCACGATATCTTGCATGTGTGTGTGTGTCTGTCGAGTGACCCTCCTCTCCCCCCCCCTGCATGCAGCAGCTGCCCTCCTCTCGCTGTCATCCTTTCAGTGCGCTACACTGCCGCGGTGTCTTTAACACATGCTGTGACTTCCCTTTTCCTCGTCTATCCAGGGACACAGGTCATAGAGCTCTTTCTCATCTCCTGTAGTTTGCTGCAATCAGAGATCGCACGGAGTCCCTGCCGTCGTGGTGGACGAGGCCGACGCCGGTGCCTTGAACCGGAGCCCACCGTTGGCATTGGTATTGGTGGCCCCCTCCCTGCAGCAGCTCAATCGCCGCCATCCGCGTCATCGCCCTCGTCAAAGACGCGGCACCAGTGTGCCCTTCCACGAGCGTGTTCCTTTAGATCCCTCGCCACGGCAGGTATGAGCGCAGCGTACGGCGATGCAGGCGCTAGCGGGACGTTCGACACCCCATCTGCTACCCTCCGCAGGCCGGAGGCGGACGCAGCGACGGCCGCCTGGTTCCACGAGCTTGTAAAAGAGGTGGAGGAGGTCGGGGACGCCGAGGTGAATCGCGCTCGAGCGCCTCTGTTTGAGAAGGCGCACCGCCCGCACGTGTTCACAGCAGAGGAGCGACGACGCATGGATTGCTACGAGAGCATCGATTACGCTGAGGGCCAGTCCCTCGTTCACCGCGTCAGTGCCACTCGCCAAAGCAGCACGGAGGCGAAGGGGTGTCTGCGCCTGCTGATGTTCGTCTTGATCGGCCTCGCCGTTGGTGGTTGGTCCCTCTTGGTGTTTCAGACGCTCGACTACCTTGCAGAGGTGAAGCTGGATGCCGTGCAGGGGGTGGTGCGCAGCCGCAACAGCACTTACCCGCCCTTCAATGCGTCCAGATTCTACATGTCGGCGCTGCTCAACTCTGGTCAAGAGAGCGGCGACGTCGGAAAGACTGCGATAGTGCTACGCACGCTATCGTGGTCAGCGCTGCTGCACGGGGGCGTGCTGTACACGATGTGGGGCGTGCTGATGGCGCTTCTGTCGTCTCTCTGCTGCCTAGTCATGCCAAGCGCCGCTGGCAGCGGTATACCGGATGTGATGGCGTACCTCAACGGCGTCATGTTCCCGCGCATCTTCAACATTCGAAACCTGGTGGTCAAGACGCTCTCGTGCATCCTCGCGGTGAGTGCCGGTTTGCCGGTGGGGACGGAGGGGCCTATGATCCACATGGGCTCGCTCATTGGAGCCGGGCTCCCCACCGGCCGCAGCCGCTCTCTGGGGTGCAGCGCCACCTCCGTCTTCGACCTATTTCGCAATCCGCGCGATCAGCGTGACTTCATCTCCGCCGGCGCCGCCTGTGGCTTGACGAGCGCCTTTTCTAGCCCGCTGGGCGGGATGCTGTTCGTCCTGGAGGAGATGGCGACTCATTTCCCTGCCCGTCTCGCGTGGCTTGTCTTCCTCTCCTGTCTCTCGTGCATGTGGATCATCCAGACATGCAACTCCTTTTTATCTGGCTGGCACCTTGTCAACCGGTCCGCCATGGCGCTCGGTGATCTGCGCGAGGCGTCCATCGCGATGTTCTACATCGACACCGTGCCAGAGAACACGGTCTCCTTGTACACGTACACGTTCATCCCTACCGTGATGGTGGCGGTGTTGTCTGGCCCCTTGGCAGTGGCTTACACGGTCAGCAGCATCCGCTTCTCCCGCTGGCGCTCGCGCTGCCTCTTCCCCACGACGCTGTACCGTGTGCTGGAGCCGTGCGTGTTCGCATTTCTTTTCTCCACGGCCTGCTACGTGTTGCCCCTCTTCACACCGTGCGTGCCGACCCCACCGCACGTGCGGGAGAAGAAAGAGGCCCTACACGTGGAGCTCTTCACCGCATTCTGCGCACAGCCGGAAACAACCCATCACCCGCTCGCCACCCTCACGATGACCAGTCCTTACAACCTACTGCGCCTCCTGTTCTCGCGCCGCTCGGCGGGGCTCTTCCCGGTATGGTCGCTCCTCCTGCACCTCGCGATTTACGTGGTCGGTTCCAGCTACGCTGGTGGCATGTTCATCTCCTGCGGCACGGTCATCCCGTCGCTGCTCATCGGCGCGGTCGAGGGGCGCCTCATCGGCGTTCTTTTTCAGCGCCCGGTGTGGGCAGATGAGGGCGTGGTCGCCCTTATCGGGGCCGCCGCATACTTTGCCGGCATCTCCCGCCTCACCTTCGCCCTTGTCGTCGTCATGATGGAGTTGACGGCGGATGTGTCGCACATCACATGCCTCATGCTAGGTATCCTGCTCGCCAAGGGCATCGCGGACAAGTGCTGCCATTCCTTTTACCACGCCTCGCTGGAGGTGAAGGCGGTCCCCTTCCTCGAGGCACAGACGAGCATGCACCTACTCGACACATACACGGCTCGCGACATCATGACAAGCCCGGTTACCATGCTGGAGACGATGGACACCGTTCTGCACGTGGTCGAGGCGCTGACCATGACACGGCACAACGCCTTCCCTGTCGTGCAAGTCGGTGAGGCGGACCAAGCCTATGAGGGCATGATCACGCGCGCGCAGCTTCAGCTGCTGCTCTGGGTCGTGTACCTGCGCGAGATGGGTGATGCCTCCGAAGTACCCCTCGACGAGGAAGGTGATGACGATGGCGAGGCAGACGTCCGCGACGGCGCGACTGATGCGCGGAGCGGGATGGCGTCGGAGCAGGTCGACGCCGAGGACTTCATTCAATACCACGTCACGGCAGCGGAGCTGAAGCGCGTGCACGAGTTTCTTTTCTGGAACCGCCTGCCGAGCGTTCCCATGATGGAGCACCTGCCGCTGTCTGCCATCCGCTCATACATCGACCTTCGCCCGTACGTGGACAACAGTGCACCGTACGTGCAACAAGGCGTGTGCGTCTCGAGGGCGTACTACACCTTTCGCCATCTGGGACTGCGCCACCTGCCGGTGCTTGATCGGACACAGCGGGTGGTCGGGATACTGACCAGGGTGAGCTTTGTGGGCGATCGACTCATGGAGAAGGTCGGCGCACAACCCGCTGAGGACTTCGTCGACACCGAATGGAGAGGGTGATAAAGGGCAACGAACAGACCAAGTAGCAGCAGGGCCGCGGTCCCCTCGAGTGTCGCTGTAGCTGTTTCTCTGCGCCTACGTCTTCTGCGCTGCTCTCAAGAGGACACGGGGAAAGCCTTACCGGCGTCATTCCTCGCGTGTGTGTGTGCGTGTATGCTTCTGCTGCCTGCTGTATGCACTAGAACCTCCTGCTCCTTTATGGAGGCGGTACGACACCGCCAACGCCTGCGCGCACTCGGAGCTCATGTGCACGGTGCGTGCGCTGAGAATTTCCAGCCTGGAACGCTGAGAGAAGGGGCACAGAGAATAAAAGAGGGGGTGAGGGGTGGTGGTGGTTGGCTATTGAAGGCACCAGAGCAAGCGAAGCTTACCCTCTCTCCTCTCTAGCATTCTCCACAGTAGACTTGATACGGGTGCCGCTAACGGCGCCGTGTCTCTTCTCCTCGTGGCCACTGCGTGAGCTTGTGTGCACGGGGGTGGTGTGGGCCTACGCGAGCAAACTCGCCGCTGCGCCATCGTATGCCCGCCTCTCCCTTCTGACGTGCGCTGCGCCTCTTCCCGCCCCTCCACTTCCCTCTCCGTCACTGCTGGCTGGATCGCCCTCCCGTCTCCTTCGCTGGCCTTGCCTTGTGTGGCGGCGAATATGTGCACAGAGCCAAAGGCGCACGCAAACGCGTGAGGACGCTGAGTTCGTTCACAGACGCTGTGGGCGAGTAGGACACGCGCGCTGACATCGCCATCCACCTCACCCCCTCCTCTTTTTATTTCTCGTCCTGCTCCTCCTAGCCTCGCAGCGATGCTACGTGCATGTGGAATCACGGCATTCCTGTCACCCTTGTCTCCCCTCGCATCCCCGTCCACACCTTCCGCGGATGGTCCTCTACTGAGTGCTGCGGCGACAGACCGCGTCACGACACCAGTGTGGTGTGCCACCGGCGACCTCAAGAACGTACCAGAGGACTTTGTGGTGGTGGAGGTGGACCCGACAGGGCAGCGCACCGATACCGACGACTACAACTTTCTGTCTGCCAGCACATCAAACCCATCATCCTCCGTTACAGGCGTTCCGGTGGATGATCGAGCCGAAGCGGCCACCGTTTCCGGGCCCGATGCTGCGCTCGGGTTGCTGCCGCCCGTGTTGCCCCCGCAAGTCAAGAGTCTGGGTGCATGCTCCCGCTCTGTGCAAGCGCTGCGAAGCACACTGACTGCGCACGCCCCAGAACTGCAGCGCTGCTTCGGGACTGTCGCAGAGGTGGCGACGCGTGCGTCATCTGCGTTCACTCAGGCGGCACTCTCCCTGCTCCTTCGAGACATCCGCGCCGCTGCTCAGGGCAGCTCAACGGCGCCGCGTGATGCGGCGTCGACTGCGTCTTGTGCGGCGGAGGCGAGTCTGCCGTGGTGGAGGGCGGCGGCGCACACGCTCGGCCATTTCACGGACAAGCGGGAACGGCAGCTGATGCACTTGATGGTGCGTTGGTGCTTTCCCCACCTCCGCGCTTGCGCCAATGCACCGCCGTCGCCGCGTGCCGCTGACGGCATCTCGCCAGGTGACAACGCCTCTGTGATTTCATGCTCCCTGGACCTGCATTATGTGCTGTTTTGCGCGGCGCTTGGTTGTGAGGCAGCGCTGTGCATCGCAAGGTGGTCCGTAGGGGCACAGGCAGAACGCCAGGGGCGGAGCTTGAGTGATGAGGACCGCGCAGAGCTGCGCAAGCTCTTCAACAGCGACGACAGCGAAGCTTGGCCTGGTTTGGGGGCGCGCACGGGTGCTGCAGCAAAGGAGCTGTGCTGCACCTCTTTCGACTCGCTGACTGAAGCAATGCGGCGGCAGCCACCAGGTGCATCGGCAATGTGTACCGCTGCGGAGTCGATGCCGCTGGTTTCCGAGAAGGATGTGCGGCGACAGGTGCACGAGCTGCTTCGCCGCTTCTATCCGTTTGTGCATTGTCAAGTACGCGGGGGACGCGCCACCCTACGCTTTCGCACTCGCCCCGACGGCGGCAACGAGACGCTAACGAGCGATGCAGCTGTGCGCTCGATACGCAGCGCCGGCACTGGAGTCGGGGCTCGGCGCACCCGCGCCGAGATGGAGGGCCAGTCAGGGGACGCGTCGCCCCTGTCGACTGCACCGGTGTCCAACAGCGCTGCTCCAGCGTATGTACACATCGTTGTGAGAAAGCGCAACTTGGACACGGCGGAGATGCGCCAGCTGCTGGGCGAGTACTTTGGCGTGAAGGACAGCGCCGTTTGCGTGGCAGGCATGAAGGACAAAAAGGCGATCTCGGTGCAGCGGTGCTCTGTCCCTGTGGCCGCCACAGACGAAGCGCAGAGTCGCGTACGCGCGCTCTTGACGAGCGCCGCAGCTGTCCAGCCTGTCACGCTGCGCTGGCCGGCAGACCCGCAGCAGAGCTATGCTGTGCTCCTTCGTGCGAGTGCCTCTAGTGTGCCAGTGCATCTCGGGGAGCTTTCTGGAAACTGGTTCTCGCTACGTGTTCGCGACGTGCGCTGGGCTGGCGAAGCAGATCGCAGGATGTGGCGGTCGCCGGCCACGGCGTGCGAGAACGCGCAGCAGCAGCAGCAGGAGGAGGAGGAAGAGGGGGAGCTCCGAGCATTTCTCCAGCGCCGCTTCGTGCGATGTGCAGAGGCGGGCTTCATCAACTACTTTGGCCAACAGCGCTTTAGTGAGACGGTGGAGCGCGTCGATGACCACACTGGCGTTCACCTCTTCGCCGCTCGCTGGGTAGCGGCAGTCCGCAGCCTGTTTCGCGCGTGCCCCGGGGTTTACAACGCGTTCCCCGACAAGATGGAGTCGCGCTTCGTGCCTAGCAACTCGCGCGACGCACAGGTGATGACGCACGCTCTACGGCAGACGTATCGCATGTACTTCTCCGACTGCCCGCTCAGCAGTGCCGACGTGCAGAACGAGAGTGAGGTGTGGACGCGCTTGTGCGAGAAGGCCATCACGGAGGGCGTACCATTCTACCTCAGATCCCTGTGGGTGCACGCCGGCCAGAGCGTTTTCTTCAACCTCGCCGCCTCCTACGTGGCCTCCAGGGGCGTGGCAAGAACCGAAATGACAGCGGCAGCACCGCCCTCGGGCGGCAGCGGTGGCCCCCAGGCCGCTTCTTCAGCGTCGTGCACGAGCAGTGGCAGCAGCACAGCCGAGCAGCCACTCGCGCCGCTCTCCTGTGACGTTCTTGCGAGCGCGCAGCTGCCGCTCGGTGGCTACCACGTGGATCGAGCTGCGCCGGACAGCACCCATCTCAGCGGCCCCGCGTCGACCGTGCTGTGGGCGCAGTGGAAGGACGCCGCCATCCAGCACGCCTTGCGGGAGCTGCGATGGACCTCGGCGCAAGGGTTTGAGCAGCGTCGCGTGGCTGGGGTGCCGGTGCCCGGCTCGTGGCGCGCAGTTGTTGCACGTCCCACCGATGCCTCCCTCGTGTGGGGAACAGAGGCGAGGCCCGAGGCGCGACGGCGCATCTGCAGCGATGGTTGCGGCGATGCTAGCGCGGACGCAGTGTACCGCTCTACAATCCAGCTTTCCTTTGGGTTGCCCTCGTCGTGCTACGCCACTGTCTTTCTGCGAGAGGTGCTGGGGTGCGACAAGTGGTGGTGATTACCGTACTCCTGGCCCCCCTACGAATATCACAGGTAGACACACATAAAAGCACACAACGCAAGCATGTGTACATGCACACCAGTCTGCGAAGAGAGTAGGCACGGACCGCAACCACGACACTGTGGATGCCAACCCTTTGCCCAAGCATTGTCGCATGACATGGGCTAGGGAACGCGCGTGCTGATGCTCAGCGACGTGCGTCGCTCTTGCTCTCCCCCTCTCTTGAACCATGCTCTCGTCTTCATTTTCTCCGCTGTCGCCCTAGGGCCTGCCGTCAGCGCTGCCGGGTGGTGCTGGGGCAGATGTGCGGGTGAGCGGCGAATGGGGTGGGTGAGTGATGGGAGGTCCCTTTCTGCCATCATGCGACGAGACTCTCCCTCTGCGGTGCTTTGCACGTCCGTCTACTGTCTTTCACCTGATCCGGGTTTCTCGTTTCTCGCGCCGGCGCCGTTCTCTCTATCCCCACTCGCGCACACATGCGCCCATGCACGTGGATGTAGATCAAACCCCTTGCCGGTGCCGCACACAGAGGACTGGGCCGGCGTGTCCAGCTCATCGCAGGTTGTGTCTGTTTTTTTTTTCGCCTTGTGTCGCTGCCCACGCCAAATCGCCCGTCCCCCGCCCTCCGTCCTCCGCAACACAAAAAGAAAAAGAAAACGGTGACGAGACACTGCTGGTCTCGCGTGCGTTGCCCTTGTTCAAGCTGTGAGAGCGAGTCGCCCGCGCTTCACACGTCGCGGCGGCGAACCTGCCGTTTTCCGCTGCTTCTCTCGCCATCACCCTCTTGCCCTCTCGCCCTCTGCTAGCGAGGAGGAGAGGGAAGGGGTGAGAGGGGTCTCTTCGTGGGATGCGCGCCGCGGCGCTGAACCACGTCTGAAGGACGAAGCCTCTCCTTTTTTTCTCAGGACTTCATCATATGCGCCAACCCGCTTGTGCGCGTGCCGACGGTGCCCTCGCTAATCTTGTCTGTGTCTGTTCTGGCGCCTTTGAGGTGTGCGCCTCCGTACGACCTGCATCCTGCGGCGTGCATCTTCTCTTCCCTTGACGCACATACGTGGCAGCGCAGGTGTGATCCGTGAGAAGGGGACGAACAAGTCATTCGCTTCGCACGCTCCTCCTCTTCCACAAGAGCATCGAGCACCACTTCACGCGCGCCCACTCGCACACACAGGTACCTTTGTGGTGTCATACCCTCTCCACCCCGTCTCGCTCTCTTTCTCTTACCCTCCCGACACACACACACACACCGCGAGGTAGCAGAGACGGGAGGGATGGACGTCGGACGCGAGGGCCACTCGGGCCTGTACACCATGCACTTCTCCACGGTGTTCCCGGCGGAGAAGGCAGCACAGGAGAAGACGAACAGCACGGCAACAAACTCGTCCTCCTCGTCCCCGCCACCAGCACCGATGTCCTCGGATGGCGGCAAGCCCAGCGCGAGCGGCAGTCCGTGCTGCTCTCTCTCCCAGTTCAGCCAGTGGCACATGCTGATCCGCGTGGACGTGGAAAACGAGATGTTCTTTGTGAAAGGCGACGCCAAGGTGTTCTCGCCAACACCGTCGCTGACCAGCGGGATGGCACGCGGCATTAACCGCGACGGCACACCCGCGCAGAGCTCGACGTCGCCGGACGGCATCCCGATTGTACCGGTGCATCAGAAGGATCGGCGGTGCAGTGTTGCCATCGGGAGCTACTACCGTCAAGCCGAGGGCCTCGATACTGCGGCCACAATGCCGTCTTCGTCTATGCTTGGCTTGGAAGTGCGGATGCCGCGACTCGAGGCGGCCGTCCTGGGACTTGCGGAGCCGGAGATGCTGACGGACGTTGTGCTGAACTGCTCAGGACACAAGTCGTGCGGGTGGTACATGGGTGCCGTAACGGTGACGGCGGAAGGCAAGGCGGTAGAGACGCCGCAGACGATTCGGTTTCTCCTGAAACCCTTCTATGGCCACCGATGCGCGCAATGCCTCGACCCCGTCTACGCCATCGGCTACACATGCGAGCACTGCCAGGTGCCGCACTACTGCTCCCGGGATTGCATGAATGCGCACATGAAGCGGCACCATAAGCTCTTGTGTCCGCTGCTGTATGACAAGTACCGCTGCCAGTCTGGTGAGGTGGTGACGGAGGTGCCGGATGGGTCGGCGCTCGTGGCGTGGTGGCGCTGCCTCGAACACGGCACCTTCAGCGTGTTGGTGGACCCCAACAACTCCCTCGGCTACGCGATTGAGCTCACGCTGAACGTGCTCAAGTCGGCGCGGCAGGAAGGCCTGCAGTATCGTCTGGTGTCTTCCACGACCCTGACGTCGTCGCCGCCGCACGAGGAGGTGGCGCGATTTGCCTGTGTGCTGCTGCGCGAGGTGAACCGCAGCGCCATCCTCGAGGGCTGCGCGCCGCTCGCGGCGGCTTGCCTCGACTACCTCTACGTCTTCAGCCCGACCGCCGACTTCGCCATCCAGGCGCATATACTCTTCTTCACCACCTTCCACTGCGAGGACCTCGACGTGCCGATCGACACCTTCGAGGAGTATGTCTCCTACGCCCGTCCCCTGCACGCGCTGGCGTCACTGCAGATCAACTACGCTCTCAAGAGCACGATCCCGGCAGAGTTCTGGCGCCGCGTAAAGGTCGCGAAGGACTCGATCGCCTCGTTGCTGGCGGTGACCAACGTCGTGCCCAGCGGCGGGGTGGAGGGGCTGAAGGAGATCATTACGGCGCAACAGCGCGACGCGCTCATGATGCTGTCGCGCATCTTTGTGATGATGGCAGCGCGCGCCCCGGAGAGTGAGTGCCAGCGCTGGCTGGAGCAGGCAGAGCGCTGCCTGAGTCAGTGCCAGGATGGGCTGGCGGTGCCCAACTCCTTCGAGATGGATGCCATGATATGCTTCCGCCGCGCCGCCCTCTTGCTCCTATTTAAAACTGACGCGAAGACGGAGGAGGCCAAGACGCAGCGAAAGAAAGGCGAGTCGTTCCTAAAGCTGCGCCAGAAGCCCGCGGCTGATACAGCGAGCATGCAGCAGCAGAATGGCGTGGAGGAGGGCGAGCAGGCCAAGGTGGATGTCAAGAAGGTTTAGGCAGACAGAGGGATAGAGAAAGGCGTGTGTGTGTGTGGGGGGGGAAGCAGACAGCGGAAGAGCATGGGCCTGCACATGCGGGGTGTGCAGGAGATGAGAAGGTGGGATGGGATATGGATGATGAGGGAGCTTGAACAGCCCCTTCTCGAGGCGCCTTTGCGTGCACGGGGAGCTTTGGCGACCGATCTCGTCCCCCCACGAATCCTCTTCCCCACATCGCCCTCCGTCGCTTCTCGGTCTTCATCTTGAACCTCCTCCTTCCGCTGTTTCTCCTACTCTCCCCGGCGGACCAGGTGGGTTCTGTGCACCGGCGTTGTCCCCTCCCCCCTTCCTGAGGAAGAGGTCCTGGACAGGCGTGGAGAGGGTGGAGGATGCCAAACAGTCGCGTGTTCTCTCCTGCCCTTCATCCTTTGATGTGATTTTGTTTTGTGTACTCGCGTCCGCGTTGTGGTGGTCGGTGGCGTTGGTGGTGTCGCTCGTGAGCTGGCGGACGCGCGGCTGTGTATGGGTGTGCGTAGCTCGAGGGCTGGAGAGGAAGGGGAGGGGGGAGGCTGGCACATTGCAGCGCGCGCACATCTGTGTCTCTCGCTGGATGGGAAAGATGTGAGAAAGGGAGCAGAGAGCGAAGCACCCGAACCGGGACTGGGCAGGGGTTGCTTGCACGCTCGTTCACGAAAGGTGGCATGGCACACAGGCGCAGATGGGCACTGGGACGCGTCGACGCACACACAGGCACCCTTGCAGGACCCATTTTTCGTCGAGCTCTGTAGTGGGACACAAGGCGCGTCTACCACGTAAGGACTGCGTGCACGCGTGCGAGTCTCATGTGCCCGTTCTGTGTCTGCCTCATCGATTCCTTCGTGCTTTGTCTTCTCCCATCAGAGGGGCCTAGGCGTGTTGCTGGCGGGGGCTTCCGGCTGACTCGGGGATAGCCCTCGCCATGCGCGTAAGATGGATAGCAGAGAGGCGGTGCGCCAGCCGTTTTGTCTTCACCGCAGGATCTCCTCGTCTCTCCTGCCGTCTCTCTCAATTTGTCGGCCGCGTCTCCGCACTTCTTCCGCCTCCCTCTCATCTTCTTTCGCCTTTGGGCCGTTGCTGGCGTGTTTCCCTCCGCCCCCCTTCCCCCGACTGCTTGCTTTGTGTCGCCTCGCCTCTGTTCTACTCTTGCCGCCCGTGTTGTCGACGATGCGGCTGATTCTTGCTCTGGGATTTGTTGTCTAGCTAAGTGCCACCTTTTAACCAGCAATGAAGAAAGACCCTACGCAGGGCGGTCGTGCCCCCCCCCCCCCCGCCTCCTCCTCTTCCACCTTCTCCCGCGTTGCCCTTCAGTGCGCGTGTGCGTGCTCGTCTCTGCGTCACTCTGTCTTCTCTCCTCTCTCTCCCTTTCTTTCTAAAGAGGCCAAAGAAGGAAAACCAACCAGCCGAGAAGCACCACGCGCGAAGAGCAACAGCGCCCACGACGGCAGCTGCGGAATGGCGCTGGCTCACATGCGGCGGCCATCCCTCCCTCTCACCACTCTTCGAGTGATGGCGGGGCCGAGCAAGAAGGAGTGGCTGCGCGGATGCGTAGCCTTTTCGTGTCTTGACCACTCGCGCGCCTCGCGCTCCTGATCGTGTACGTCTTTTCATGTGCGACGGCAACGTGGAACTCGTCTGCCTCGCAAGAGGTTTCTTCACTACTGTACTTACTGAGTCCCGTTCCCGGAGTATGCGCAAGCGGAGCGTGGGTGGGACCGGTGGCGAGTGGGTGGAAAACGGAATTCATCGCATTATTGGCCTAGCAGCGGCTTCTGCAGCCCTGCTGACGTCCCTCGCCCACACACACACACACACACACACGGGGGCACACAAGACGAGGCACACACACACACACACACACCCACCCACCCACCCACACGTGATTGCAAGCGCCTCTCCTCCCTCCCTCTGCGATGTGATCTCCCTCAAGGGGTATGTGTTGGACTGCGCTACACGAGGAAATAGGCTACCGATTTGTTCCCCTCCCGCCCCACCGCCACGCCTGGTGGTCCTCAGCGTCGTCTCGCCACTGCCGTTCTCGTTGTTTGAAGCTGTTTTGACTCGCCTACGCTTCCTTGCAACGAGGCACAAGCACACAGACGCATAGACGCCTGTATGCGTGCATACGGCAGTGGTGGCTTGTCTTGCACCGTGAATACAGACGTCTGCCAACGGTCCTCTGCCCCCGCGACCTCTTCTGGTTCAACCCCCCTTCCCCTTCCACACGTTCTTTCTCTTCGGTAGTCCCGTCAACGAGCCTCTGTTGGCCGCCTCGCAAACATATTTTCCTTATCGTTGTGCTCAGCAGATTTTCATTCGCGCTTTTCCCCTTTTTTCTTCGAATTATTCGTCGGTCAGCCCCCCCCCCCATCTCAGACGGCAAGAGCTGGCGCTAAGCACCGGTGTATGTCGAGTGCAGGCGCTTACTCTCGTTGTGCTTTGATACACCACGGCATGCGCTTCGACCTCCATCGTCGTTGGCGGTCTTTGTTCTTCATGTTACCCACTCATATTCCTGCTTTGGCCCTTCTTCCCATCCCTGCCGGTGTCTTCAAGTTAGCCACACTACATCCAAGCCCCCGCTTCAATTTCGACCAGGTTGAGGTCGGAAAGCCAGCAGGATGGATGGCTTAGCACGGTCATGCGCACCACACAAAGGTACACACACACACACACACACACACACACACACACACACACACACACACACACACACACCGTCTCCTACGGACCACTTTGAATGACACGGCTCGGCCTGAACGGCACGATTGCACACGCCCTCCCGTACGGGATTCATGTGGGCCTGAGTATTGCTGCAGGTGACAAACGCCATTGCCCCCTCCTCTGCACACTTTCCCTTTCTCTTCTCCTGCCCTCTTCTCTCTTGCGCTGCCGAAGGAAGGCATGCGCTGACATCCACCACAGTAGGCCAGCCTCACACTGTAAGCCTCTCCGCTTATCGCTTTTCCTTCTCGAGCGCTTTTCGGCGGCATCGTGCCATTGCTTCCACGAGCGCTTCTCCGGTTGCTGTACGCCTTCGGCCACGTTGCTTGCCGTCTGCTTCGCCGTGCAGATCTCCTGCGTGCTTGCTTTCTCTTTTCATTTTTCTTTTTTTTTTGTGTACTCCCGGCGCCACTCTCCATGGCGTTTTCGCTACGCTCGCGTGCGGCGGCGGCGGTGCTGCAGCTGATTTTCACGATACTCATCGGCTGCGTCCTGTGTTCCGGTTCCGCGACGGTGGAGGGGCACAACGACCGCCTGCCGCAGCCCAGCTGGAGCCGCACCTGCACCTCCCCGTACGAGGTATGCTCCACCATCGAGGTGTACCAGTATTGGGAGGAGAAGAAGAATCGCTTGAGTTTCACTGTGGATGCAATGATGAAAGACCCGAACGCGAAGAACGTGCTCACCGTGTGGATGTTGATGGATGACCCCAATGTCAACGTGGCGAAGGACATCTTCCGTGAGAACATAAACGTTGTCATTGTGCGCCCGCGCGGCTCAAAGCAAACGCCATCGTTCATGACGTGCCCGAATACCTCGAACCCCTACAACAAGCAGTGCTGGATGTCAGAGGCCTGCGCGGCGGAGCTAGCGGCGGCAGCGAGCAGCAAGAGCAACCCTCTTAACATGTCGCACTACTCGGCGAACCAGGTAGCGCACGATCTCGACTGGGCGCTGCGCACCCTCGGCGATGGCCGACCCAATGTGGTCTTGGGCCAGGGCCTGAGCAGCATGTTGGTTCTTCGTCTCCTGCAGTATCACCAAGACACCAAGGCAGCAGTGGTACTGTTAGACTACGTGCACCCGCTCATGTTCGACGTTTACAATTACTTTGGCGGCGGCAGCATGGTCGCTGCCCTGCAGCACGTCCTTACCATGTGTGATGACCAGGCAGCTTGTGTGGGACGACTGGGCGCAGCGGAGGGGTCGTGGAACCGTTTGTTGACGGTCATACATATGGCGAAAGAGGGCAAGCTCTCGTGCGCATCGCGTCTAAAGTGGGGGCCCCGCAAAGGCGGCAACGCCGCCTTTGCCGATAAGCTGCACGAGAAGCTGGCCCTCATGCTGCGGTACCCCGTCTACCCCTTCCTCGCCAGCAAGCCCGGTCTGTTGAACTTGATCCCGTCGCTGCTTTACAGGGTGCAGCGCTGCAACAAGAAGGACGTCGAAGCGCTCAACAAGCTCCACGACTACTTGAGTGCCGCGAAGAACTATGAATGCCCTGAAAGTGTTGCCTTGCATATGCACTGGCTCGTAAACGAATTCCTCCAGGCGGCGCCGCCGAGCAGCCTCCGCTCGTTTCGCAGCAGTGCGGCGGCGAAGCATCTGATCCTACCTCCCTTCCATTCATTGTCCGCTTTTCACGATGCCGTCAAGAAGTTCCCGCGCATCTCACGCAGCGCTGAGTCGAAGAAGCTGCCGGTCAACGCCACGCAGTCGATCCTTCTGCTCACCGCCGACGCCGACGCGCTGCTGCCCGAAGGTGCAGCCAGTCAGGTCGCCCTTTCCTTCCGCCAACTTGGAGACTCGGTGCAGCTGCGTCAGCTTCGCGGTATCGTGAACCATCCGTGCGCTGTGCTGACGCCGTGTCTGGTGAACAATTTGAAGATGTTCAGGGATCACGGGGTGTGGGCGGATGAGGATCAGTGCACGCTTGACGTCGCCCACAAGATCGACTTCATCAACGGTGCAACCGACATCTACTACGGCACAGGCGACGCCTGGGACTTTGACAAGCCAAATTCCGACGAAACAAACGGCGGTCGTGATGATGACGAGGGCGGCTTCCACTTTAAGTGGCGTTTCATTGCTCGCGCACTGCTCGCGCTGCTGCTGCTTGGCGGCATTGGTGCCGCCGGCTACTTTGCTTTCACCTATCTTAAGACGAACGGCCCCTTCCACTACAGCCGCGTCAGCGACAACTTTTACGAAAACCTGCACCAATAGAGCTGATAATCGAGGACGCCTTGCGCTCTCTGTGTGTGTGTGCAGAGGCGTTGTGCGCACCTCTTTTCCCTGTGCTTGTGCTTTTTCTTTTGTTTTCTTCTTGAAGCGCCCCTCCCCCACTTCCCCACTCCTCGTCTCTGGCTCTCCACTCGTGAGCTGCTATTATTACGATGTTTGCGCTGGCGTATCCTCTCCCCCCTCCCCGGACAAACGACGCACACCTGTCCTTTGTCCGGGTTTCTGCTTGTGCGTTCCTCATAACCTACTGCGCATGAGAACATGGTTTCTTCCCGATGGCGAACAATTTCCGCGATGAAGAGGTCATGGAAACGGAACAACACACGCGCTCGTCCCCCCTCCCCTCCCTGCAGGGCGTTTGACCTGTTCTTTCTCCTCGATGTGTGCCTGTGCAGGCGTACGTGTGGGATAGCGTTGGACCGGGCCCACTCCTCTTGTGGGATTCTCTCTCCTGCACGCCGGCATGGCCGCACTGCCGAGCATTGTTTCACACCTCGCTACGCGCTGTCACTGCTCTTCACGACTGCCGTCCAGAAGATATAATTTTCCCTCGCGCATGCACGGCTTACTGTCATCTCGGACCTTCCTATCGTTTCTAGTTGCGCGCTAGATGATGTGAACGACACGTACGCCTTCCCTTCCCTCCTCCTCTTCTGACACACTGTCGCGCGTACTCGCGTGGCTCTGCTGCACACTGGCTACTGGGCACATTGGGCGAGTCCATACACATACGTTTTACGCCTTCTGACTTGCAATGGGCATCCATGTGCGTGCAAGTCACACAGCTGTATCGCCCTGCTCCATCTCTCTTGCTACTAATTTTGTGGTGCGAGGCACTTACGAGAACTCGCGATCGTCTGCCGCTCATCGCGGCTTGCCTTTACCCTCCTCTCTTGCCTTCTTTTTCTCCATATTTCACCTTCACTCATCCACGCCCACACACCGGCGCACGTGCGTGTTGCATCGAAGGCGCACCATCGCCGTTCGCGCACCCCTCACCCCCTTAGGGGTGTGACCGCTGGTGTCGTTCCTTCTCCTGCGGCTGCTGCCGCCATCCCTATCTTGATGAGCGACGCGTCTGACAACGTCGAGGGAAAGGCTGTGAAGTCCTCGCAGCCACCTTCGCTGAAGCGGCCGTCACCATCACCGACGCGGCCGGTGGCTGTTTCAATGACGTCCATCGCATCCGTCGCCCCTGTCAGCTCCAACGGTGTTCATGTTGCAACTTCTGGGACTGCGCGAGGTGCGGCTTCGCACACGGACGCAAAGACAGCGAGCACCACCGCTGATGCACCGTCAGAGGATGCCGATGTGCAGCCTTCGGAGGTTGACGCGGCAGTCGATCACCGAGAGCACGGCGCTGTAGAGGCATGTTCATCCCACTCCCACGCCACCCCCGCTTCGCAAGGCCCTTCATCCGTGCAAGAGGCGCATACCTTTTCTTCTTCCCTGCCATCGCCGCTGAACACCACCGCCGCTGCGGTTCGTGTCGCACCCGTCACCGACCAGCCAGCCATGCAGGACGTCGACTCCTCGACAGACGTGCCCGTCAGTGACGTTGCGAAGTGGAGGGAAAACCGAGAGTACAAGATGCTCGAGCGCGGCATGCACAAGCTCCTCTCCGCTATTGACACCACGCTCTCGGCTGACTGGGCCACGCAAGCCTCCCTGCTTAGTCAGCTTCTGGCGTGTTTAAGGCAGTATAAAGACGTCATTGGTGCGGTCGAGCTGCCAGACGGGCTGCACTTTGCGAAGGTACTTGGTCGAACTCTCAGCCCGCTGAGCGTTGTCGGCGTGCAGCGCAAGGCGCTAGAGGTGCTGCAGTGCTATCTAGAATTCGCGAATCCCGTGTATCCGATGGCGAAGGACCTGCCCTTTGTGCTGCCGGGGCTGCTGGAACTGCTGCCGCAGGCGTCCATGCAGGTAAAGGGAGACATACTGAAGCTCCTTGACTGTGGCGTTGTGCGGCGTCTGCCCGGATCAGCACTGCGCGCGTGCGTGCAGGGGCTGCTGACGGCTCTTCTCAGCTGCTTGGAGGAGTCCGAGACCAGCTCCATATACCGAGGTGCCATGGCGCTGCTTGAATATGTGCAGGCAGCCCTCGCTCGCGACGCACCTGCCCCGTCGTTGTTGTCCTCGAGCCAACGCGACGAGTGGGCGGAGCTGCGGGGTGGCCAGGTGCTAGCAGCGCACATGTGGGTGTTGATCCGTGACGCCCCAGCGCTGCGTTCTCCTGCTCTCAACCTCATGAAGGTCTTCATAGCACAGAGTGGTAGCCTGGCATCCGGCTCTGCCTCCGGCCCCGCTGAGGGGGCTGCAGAGAATGCGGCGGCGGCGTCGGCGACATCGACTCCAACCTCTGCACTGCCGGACTGGGTTGGTGGGGATGCTGCGACGATGGCGTCGGCTCTACTCAACTGCCTGGAGGACACGCAGGAAAA
The DNA here is from genome assembly GCF_000234665.1 of Leishmania mexicana MHOM/GT/2001/U1103. Classification (NCBI taxonomy): domain Eukaryota; phylum Euglenozoa; class Kinetoplastea; order Trypanosomatida; family Trypanosomatidae; genus Leishmania; species Leishmania mexicana. The sequence continues at coordinate 1,355,322 of NC_018335.1, forward strand.
GACACATCGCTTGGTCCTTGACGTTCTCCTTATGGTGTGCCCTCTGACATCGGTGGATTGCGACTCCGCGAGTTTCGCACACACGCCCCTGACAGCATTCTCCGGCGGCAATACGAACAAGCACACAAGTGGCCCTGTGAGCGTATCACCGCCGCCGCGCTGCTACAGTGGCGCCATCATTTCTTTTGAGGTGAAGTCCCTCCTCGTGGCGGCGGCTGTGCAGCTGCTCGGCACGCGGTATGGGACGCCGAGTGTAGCGCGGCGTATTTTTCAGTGGCTCACCGTCAGCCCTGGCGTCAGCGGCGGCGCCAACGAGAGACCAGGCACGGATGACGACTCCTCGTTCGACGCCGATGGCGGCGATCACCGTCGCGACGCCCTCAACAGCCGTGCCTCTTCTTCCTGCGTAGCATACGTGCAGGACATCACCTCTTGCGTTGTGTCACGGGGGTTCGACATGGTCGTCGAGCACTGGTGGACCCGCTGGGTTGGAACGGTGGATGATGACGCGCCTACTCCGCAGGCGCCGCCGCACGTGTCAGCCGCGCTCTCTGCCCTGGAACACAGTGCTGCCCAGGCGATCAGAACGGCGACCGCGCCGCGGCTGGCGAGTGCGTCGTCGGTTGCGGCTGCGTTGGGTGCCCGCGAGGCAAACAGCAACTCCATAGTATTGCCGGATGTGCCGGTAGGCATATCCGTGCCTTTGGTGTGGGTGCGAGCACTCCTGGTGCTCTTCCGCTATCGCAGCTGCACCACCCAGGAAGGTGGTGGAGCGCTGCTGAGGAGCCCAGTCGCAGGGGACGCCGCGACTTATGAAGGCGCCGAGGTGCTCATTGAAACAGGCTGCGAGCCGTTCCTCGTGTACGCGGCACCTCTTCTCCTTCCTTCGCTGAGCCGCCTTATCGCTGGGGTGTCCTCGGTTGTCGGTGATGTGTCGGGCGGCGTCTTGGGGGGCGCTGCGGCGGAGATCTTGACAGCAGAGCTGCACGAACTCTTGCGTGTGCTGCCGTGGGGCTTGTTTGTGGAGCTCGACACATGCGCTGTGCAGAATATCGAGGAGCTGCTGCGGTCTGTGCTACACCCCCTCTGTGCGTCAGGTGTCGAGGAAGGCGACGAGGCCACTGTCCCCGCAGGTCCTTCCGTATCTGCGCACCTACAGGCAGTCACGGCTACTCGAGCACAGAAGCGCATCGCCGCCCAGGTGAACAATGTGTGCACGACGGCCAAGGCCTTGGAGTCCGTCTTGGTGGTCGCAACAGCAGAGCAGCCGTCTCCGGCGCAGGAGTACGTGCGTGCGTCGCTGCGGTGGTCGGAGATGGTCGCGCAGCTTCTGAGCGAGGTGCTGAAAGTTCTGGAGGCGGAGATGTGCGCTGCCGGCGGTGCGAGGGGTGGTGCGACGACGTCGAATGAGTCTGTAGTCTGTCAAGGCCCTTTGGTTCAGCTGCTGCTGTCCACTGCTAACGGGCTGCTCCGCTTGCTTGCGCAGCGCATGCAGCAGCTGATGGAGCCGATGCTGGACTGCGTCCTTTCCGCGGCGAGCGCGACCGGGACGCCGTCGATGGTGACCGTCGACTTTTTTTCCACCTTTGTGAGCGCTCTGGACATGTGCGTGCTTCGACACATCCGCGGCGCGACCGCCGCCGTGACGGCGGCCGCTTTTCACACACCCAGGAGCGACGCCAGCGGGGGCGGACACGGCAGGGCGGATGGCGCAGCTGCCACGGCTGCGCTCTTCTGCTTCCCGGAGCATGCGTCAGAGCTACAGGGGCTGCTGACTCGCATGCACCGCACCACACTGCGCTTCACGTCCTTTCTTGCCCAGCTGCACCTCCGCTGCCAGCAGCAGGCGCTCTTTGGTGTCCTGCTAGACTCCGCCCCGGAAAACAGCGCCGGGTCACGAGAGCGTGACTTTGCGAAGCAGACCACTGTGTGGCTTGAGCTGCTGTGCGATGGCGCCACCGTGGCTGCTGCCGCGGGCGCTCATCTCTTCTTCTCTCGCGCCGTACGGCTGCTCCTGGACGCATTGCTGCGTGCACGTGGGTGTCTGCTGCCCGGGGTGGTCTACAGCACGCTGGAGCCGGCCTGCCCAACCGCGGGTGGCATCGCAGAAGGCGTAGTGTTCACCAATGCTTACTTGCTCGCGCCGGTCATCCGCTCCCTATGGGAAGGCTGCGCCGGCGGCGGAGACGAGGCGAGCGGCGCGGTAGACATGTGCAGGACGTCGCTGCTGGCGCTCATCGCTGTTTCGCCAGCGTGCTCGCGGTGCCTCGACACGTTCCTAGTTGAGACGCCAACGGACGTCTCCGTGCCCCGCCTTCTCGGCTTGCAACGGGAGCTGGCGGCGCTGCGAGCCCAGCAACGTCGCGGGCGAAGCCGATCCGGCTCCACTCCACTGCTGGAAACACTGGCTGAACTCCAGGATCCCGGAGTGCTGTTTCTCGGTCTCTTGACAACCCTTGAGTGCCTCTTGCACGTCCCTAACGGCATTCTTGCGCACAGTGGCGTGATCGCAGAGTCGACGCGCCAGCTTGCACGTACGTACGTCAGCCATGCCATTGTGCGCGATCCGGCGAGCATCTTGCTGCCTCTGCACTTCTCGTTCCTGTGCCCGCTGGTGACGGAGTCGGCGTGTAAGAGTTCCACGAGTGGCGAGTCGAAGCGAAGAGTGAGGGCGGTGGACGCAGTCACTGCTGCTTCATCCCCGCCGCACAGCACCGGCAGCCCGACTCTGTCAACGGTGCCGCTGACGGTGCTGCTGCCTTCTGTCACGGCAGCACCGACTGCAGAGGTGACAGGCCCTGTACCTCTAGCGAGATCGAAGTGGTTCAAGGATGTCAGTGTCGCTACGACGGTCGGCCACGGCGGCGGAGCGCCGCGTGGGTATCGCTGCGTAGAGGCAGCAGAGCTGGTGCGCTACTTGTTTGCTCTCCTGCAGCTACCCACCGCGGACGAGTGGGTGCGACAGTCGATGGATACACCCACCCCGAACTCGCTGCGTGTGCTGCTGCGCGCGATGGAGGAGCAGTCATTTGTGCCGTCCAATGAAGTCGAGGTGACCTCTCCGTCGTTGCTACCATCGTCGTCAGCGACGGCGCCGGCGTGCGAAGGGGTGACAGACAATCTTTTTTCCGCCACAGCGCTGCTGCTGCTGAGCCTCGCTCGTCACGCGCTCCTTTCAGTGCACGCTGAGCACATGCGCCAGCAAGACTCGCTGCGCAGCGGACCGTATCTACACTCTCCAGGCGCAAGCCGCTCGTCGACGTCGTGGTTTTCAAGGGAGGAGTCGGCAGCCACTCTGCAGCGGCACTACTCCACGTTGCTTGACGCCGTAGCGTGCTTGAACCGGCTCTTAGAGGTGAGCCAAACCGGCCCTCGTATGCAGCCGCAGCGAACCGCGGTGAACACGTGGCAATTCACCGCGGCTCAACTCCTGCCACTGCTTCGGCTTGCCGTGCAGGCGGATCTGCACGCTGTGCAACCTGTCCTACTCGACCACTTACGTGGCGTCGTGCTCTACCTCGACGACGTGGGTGGCGCATCGGCTCGACAAAAGTCACTATCGCACCCGGTCGATGCGGCTGACGGCGCTGTCGTATCGCGGCACTGGCTACCACATGCATTACGGCATTCCAGACGTGCCGCAGGCAAGGCCAGTCCGTGCTCCGCCGACCCGGGTGCACAGAAGAGTCACGGCACACTAGCGACTGCGGAGGCGGCAGCGCCCGCGTCTTCCGCTGCAGTTGATGCCGTCTCTGCCTTCAGCTTGCTCCCCAGTAGCAGCGGCACCGCAGTCCTTGATGACCTCCAACGCGCGCCGCCTGCCATTCTGTCGAACAAGTCGCTGTACGCCATCATGGGCGAAGTTGTGGAGCGGGTGCTGAGTCGTTGTGATGCAGCAGCGAGTCCCGCCAGTGAGGGTGACGCTGCTCACGCCGCCGCCGCCGTCTTGCGGTCTCGACGGGAGGAGGAGGACACGTTGGCGTTGTGGCTGCGCTTTTACAGCGACATCATGCCATACCTCTATCGAGACCTCGTGCCATCTGCGGAGATGGCGGTCGATGTACTTCTCTGTGCGCTCGAGTCCTCCTCCGTCCCCCGCGCTGGGGACGGTGCGACGCTGCCTGTGCACTCTTTTAGCAGCGGCGCATCTGCGCAGTCTATTTGCTATGCGACACTCGTCGAAGTTGCACAGTTCCTGTACAACCTGGCACGCGTCGCCGATGACGAGAATTACGTGTTGGCCATGCGAAAAAAGGAGTCGATGAGCTGGATCGCGAGCACATTCACGCAGGAGGATCCCGTGGCACAGGCAAAGAGGGCGACGCTGTGGGACCGCTCCCCGGTGCTCTCCCCAATACGTGGTGCGCTGCCCCGGCTCGTCGCTGTGGCGACCCGCTGCGTGCGTGCCTGTGACGCCGCCGCCTCCGAAGCTGGCAAGATAAAGCAGGGTGCTGTGTATGCTATGTGGGCTGCCGACACAGACACAGACAAGACGCTTGACTGGGGGGCGGCGACGGCGGCTACAGCAGAGCTACTGCCGTCGACTGGGCCGGAGACACACCTGCGTGAGCAAGCCAGCCGCTTGCTCTGCTTGCTGAACCACGCTGCTGGCCCGGGGTTTCTGACGGCTTTTCTGCACGACTGGTGTGACCAGTACGCCTTGAGCTCCACTTGGTGGCTGTTCGAGGACAAGCAGCAGCGCGAACGTCGCATGAGCCTTGAAGCGGTGCGCCACATCGAAACGGGGCGCGCGTCTGATGTGGTGGCGCCAAGGAAGAGCGGCGGCGGCACGGGTGTCATCGGGAGCGACGAGGACGAGCGGGTAGCTGCGTGGAGAATGAAGCGCGAGGCGCAGACGGCCGCTTGTCTGCTGCTGGTGGACGTCGAAGCATCCATCAGTGAGGTGGCGGCCGTACTTACGCCGCTGCTGCGAACCGCCATTAAGGAGGAACCGCACGCAGAGTCAGTTCAGCCTGAGCAAGCTCCTGCTTTCACGGGCAAGGGCGTCAGCGGCGCTGCGGCGTCAGCGCTGGCGCCTCTCACACCGCGGCCCTCGTCGGCGGCAGAGATGCTGTTTTTCCTGGATCAAGTGGTAGAGGGCCACTGCGCAGAGCGGCAGGGCGGGCTTTCGGATAAAGACGCAGAGGCGGTGCTGACGGTTCTGGCGGATGTCGTCTCGCAGTGCTCGCCTGACACGCTTGCCTTCTGCTGCCTATTCCACTTGCTGTACTGCGTTGTGGCGTACGCCAAGGACGAAGGGACCGAGGGGCAGGCCGGGGTGGAGGTGAGGAAGACACGCCACCTCGGAGGCGGAGGCGGAAGACGGCGACATCCCAGAGCATCCGGCACCACCACTGCGACGCCGGCCACTGTGTCTGGCGTGTACCGCAATGGCAATTTCGCCTTTGCGCTGTGCCGCTTGTTGGAGGGCTTCCGTGTTCGACCCGCCAGTGCACGGTGCAGCAGCTCCCTGCTCTCCCTGCAGCTCCTCTGCCAGACACTGCGTTCGGTTTTGTCATCGTCGCTCGCCATGGTCGACAACGCTGGCCGCGTGGTGGATGCGGCCACACATGTGCTGCAGCGAGCCCTCCTCCCCGTGTTGCGCCACGGCATCGCCTCCACCTCGGAGGCGGAGATTGTGCTCTGTGCGCCGCTGGTGTGCGCGTCCCTGCGTGTCTTGCGCGCACTTATTGCCGGCTTCGCTCCCGACCTCACGTTCGAGCGTCGCGCGCAGCGCGACACAGTGTCGCTGCTGCTCTCCGAGCACTTCTTCCGCTACAGTCGCAGCTCTCTGCACGAGTGGGCGCTGCTGCTCCGTCAGTGGGGCAGTTTAGATCAGGGTATCCACAGCCTCATATGTGAGCGCATGGTGCCGTCGCCAGGGCGGTTGTCGGCGATGATGATGTCGCGCGAGACGGAGGCACTGCTGTGGGAGCGGTCTCTACGGACGTTGGGTTTCTACACGTACGCCATGCATATCAGCGAGCCACCACCGGTCACGGTTGGCGCTGTGGGGACCCCAGGTGGCCGTGCTGATGCATCAGCTGCCACATCAAGCGTGCCGTTGGCGCGCCACCCGGAGTTTGTGCGTCTTCTCCGTGAGCAGCTCACGCACGCCTTTCAGCACTTTTCATCTTCCGCCATCCCGACCGTCGCCCAGCTGCGGCAGAAGGAGGTGTTTCTGCAGCCTGTGCGCGCCGCCCTGTTCGTGTTCCGCGTTGTCCTGCTCTGCAATCTGCGGGAGTCCCTCGTGGCGTCGCTGTGGCCGATTGTTCTGCCCGAGCTGTTCCGCGTTCTTTCGATTCAGCTCACCGAGAAGGGCCCCAACACCGGCAAAGACGCCGGATCGCTGTCTCAGCCGTCCCCTGCCGACGTTGGTGTGCTGCGCGAGATTGCGGCAACGCAGATGGAGGCGCTGAAGGTATTGGACATCGATTACACGTTGTACCCCGCCCACGCACTCGCTTTCCGCTGGCTGTTCACGGACGACGCGGCGCTGGAGAGCCTCGCAGCGATCCAGGCGAGAGAGACTGCATGGCTGCCAGGCGGCTTGCCGAGCACGGACGCTGTCACCCGCCAGCCGGCGGTGAGTCATCTGGAGATGCTGCGCCTCCTGCAGACGTCGCCGCAGACCGTGGCGGAGCACCTCGACGCCACCACCGTCGTGAACGCCGTGCACGAGCCCCGCGTAGCAGCAGCCGCATCACACTGCGACTTCTGCTTGGCTGCCCCCCTATCCTCTATCCTCCGCACATGGCCCACGGCTCCGCGCCCGTCTGCCGCGGACACGGGACTGCGACGTCCCTTGTACAACATCCCATCCATACGTTATCAGCGCCTTGATGGCGTTTACCGCGCCGCCCAGGCGTTCACATTGCTCCTGCAGCGAATGAACATGCACCCTCCACACACATCGGAGGTGACACAATCGAGGCAGCAAAACGCAGCGACTTTCGCGAGCTTGTGCGTCGCCGTGAGTGCGGCCGTCGGCACGCACAACAACGTGGACATGGCGTACATGTACGACTTGCTGGAGGCTGATATGACCAGCACCGACCCAGACACGATGCTGTAGAGTTTGGCCATGGAACTCTTGGCCATGCTTTAGGTGTTCGCCTCACAGCATGTGTTGGGGCTGCATTGAAGGTGTGTCCCGCGGAGGGGGAGGGGCGGGTGGAAGGAGGGCCCCTTCCCCTTTCGTTTACTCGCTCTCCACCTGTAGACGACGGTCTGATGTTGCCGCCACTGCTACATGTGATTCTACTTTTGCCTGGATTCATTGGTTGCACTCATCCACCACTACCGTGCGTCACGCGAGGACGTGCATGCCCAAGTACGCGTGTCCGTGTTGAAGAAGCGAAGCGGCCTTCTGCCCCCTTCCCCACACTCCGTCTCTCTCTCTGTGTGTGTGCTCCTATGGGAGGCCCGTGCTACAACGGGGAGGATGTGAGGGACAGAGAGAGGCGCACATGCACCTCACGCTTGGCTTTCGTGCTGTTGCTGCCCCCTTTCTGGAGACTGTTTGTGCCAGAGCCTTGTGCGGGCTCCTCTCCCTTCTTCTCCACAACTCTTGTTGTCGTCACGCGTTCGTTACGTTGATGTCGTCCACTTATGGGTTGCGCGTCGGCGTCTGCGGCTGCACGCAATGCCTGCTGCACACGCCCCCCTCCCTCCCTTCTCACCGCTCGCTTGCTGCCGTGCTCCCGCGTGTGATGAAGGAGCTCATCTTTGTCCTCTTCTTACCGTTTGCGTCCCGCTTTCAGTGGCTCCCAACAACATCAAATTGGGCGTTGGCGAGGGAGTAGGAAAGCGCGTGCGTGGTTCATCAAAAGAACGCCAGGGAAAGGGCAGCGGTGCGAGATTGATACGCGTGCCCGAGAAACACAACCCAACACAGGGGGGGGGACGCAGCCGCGGCTGCAACAGCTCCGCGCCGCTCTTTCCTTCTCCTTCGTATACGCAGAGACACCACCACCACCACCATCACCACGAACAAACGTGCGCACAAATTAGGCACAGCTACAGGACACGTGAGAGGAGCAGCGGAAGCGAGCGACGCTACTCGATCCTTGTCTGCATCCTTAGTCTCTCTGTCTCGACCTGAGGGGGAGGGGGGAAGGGTAGCACAAGAATGAGCAGCGGCAATCGCGAAGGCCGCGGCGGGGGCCTCAGCCGCTCTTCGCTCGGCAGCTCCACGGATCACCTCCACTCTTCTCAAGGCAACCGTGCCAGCGAGGCAAGGACGGACACCACCATGTCAGGGGGCAATGCTCTCCGCAACGCCGAGGAGCGCGCTGTCGCGTTCGCCACGGCCGATCACGGAGTCGTCAGCCTCAACTTGAATGACCTCTCCAGCGCGCTCGGTGTTCGCAGAGCAGACGTCGTGTCGCAAGGGCTGATGCTTCAGGCCCGCTCAGCACCCTCCTCTCGCACTAGCCGCTCCCTCCAGGGAAGCGCCCCCAAAGCAGCGGGAGAACATCCGGTGAGTTCCTCTCCTGCGACCAGCACCACTGCCTCCGCGGCGGCCCCGTTGCCGACCGCAGAGGCTGTTTATAGCCTCCCCAACGTTCCCAAGGCTCCTCTGTCGCCACCATGGCCAGCGCACTACCGGCGGCGACACAGCACGCTTCGCGGCACCCAGCTGAACTTCGACCCGTTGAGGGTGCCTGCCGGAACGATGCGGCTGTCACCGCCGCCTCAGTCGATATCGCCGCCCCTCTCATTCGTCTGTGCGTCCCCGTCGTTGCCGCGCGGCGGCACGCCGCTACCAGGTCGCACCAACGCGCTGCGCAGGGCACTAGCTGGCAACGACGGTGCTGCCACAGCCTTTGCCGGCAATGTCCCGTCTTCTATTCGTCGCGCCGGCGCCGGAGCTGCCATGCTCGAACATGAAGCGGCAGAGCGACATGCGTCAGCGGATGGGGCCGAGGAGTTGTCTGGGTACGACGACGACGCGCCGCTGCTGATTGGGATGGCGTCGTTGCGGGAGTGCCGCAGCGGTGCCGCGTCCGCACCACGCAACACACCAACCTCTGCCCCTCGGACAAGCGACTCGGCAACTCCCCTTCCGCTGTCGTCAGCGGACAGAGGAGAGGGGCAGCCGCGTCAACATGGGGAGGACGAGGCGGCGACGTCGGCGACCCCTCGCGCTTTCTCACGCCGTGTGCACTTCTCCGACGACGTCATCGAATCCATTCACGTTGCGCGACAGGAGGAGGAGCACATGCGCCTGCTGGTCGTGTACAGTCGTCCGTGGTACGCCTACGCGCTCCTTCTCCTCTTCAGCTTCTTCCTCGGGCTGTCGCACGCCAGCGTGATGTACGTGGAAGAGGATCAGTTGGAGCTGAAGGATCGCGCCACGTCGGTGGCGTTTGTGCTCTTCCTCTTTGTAGGGGTGGCGGCCGTCACGCTGACGGCGCACCTCCTGTTGTGTAGGCAGCCAGACAACGAAGAGGAGGAGAGCTTCATCGAAGACGTGGGGCAGCGGCGGCGGCTACCGAAGCTGTGGCTATACAGCGTACTTTTCTTTAGCGCATCGGTAGCGGCCATCACTTTCAGCCACTCCATCAGCGTGACCGTTGCGGTCGTCATGGTGATCTCGCTCGCGTGCCACCTCGTCGCGGAGCACCACAACCGCGGTGACGGCGGTGATTGTCTGACGCGCCAGGATGTTCTCGGCTGCGTGGCGGCTGGCTTTGGCGCGGCTTTGGTGGTGCTCGGCGGTGTATGGCAAGAGATGGCTGCCTACAATGCCTCGCTGAGTGTAGCCCTTCTCTCGCTGTTGGGATGGGGGTCGAGCGTGATCGTCTCCGGCGTGTGCTGGGCGTGCTTCACACGGCACCTGCGGGAGATGAGCCAGCGTGTGAGTCAGCAGTTCCTGCTCTCAACCTCGCTGGTGGTGTGCACAGTGGCGCTTGGGATTGGGGCGTACGTGGGAAATCTGGCCCTGACATCTGATGAAGCCAGCAGCGCCGCACCAGCAAGTGGGACTGCCCAGACCACAGGTGGAGGTGAGGCGGACAGAGCACCACAGTTGCTGGGCCTCGTGCTTCTCCCTTGCCACCGGTTTTTCCCTGATGTAGTGGTGCTGCTCGGTGGGGGCCTCTGCTCCCTCTTGTGCTGGTACGCCTACCACGCCGTGTCCTTCTACGTTGACCATGCTTCCAGCGCCGCGTGCATGGTGCTTGGTGCCGTGCTCTCCGCCGTGCCTCTTATTGTTGCTCGGGTGCTCCGCGTTGGGTGGGCAGATGTCACCGCATCAGCATTGCTGCAGGGGTCGTTGGCAGTCATGGTGGTGGGAGTGGCCGTGGCGGCGGCGGGGGCGGCGGTGGTGGTGTGGTCGGGCTTTCGGTATCGTCGCGAGGTGGAGATTCGAATTGTGTTGGAGAAAAGCCGCTTCTCTTTTCCGCGCGCAAACGCCAGCGCATAAGTCCACGCATTCACGGAAGAGGCGCTGACGGAGGAGGGGCGCTGGGCTTGACCAGTCCTCACATGGTGTCGCTGTCCTGCCGCCCTCTCCCTCTCCTTGTGTGTTGTGGTGCCCACACTAGCCGCCACCTAGTAGTAAGCTGGGGGACTCGCGTTCCGTGTATCCGCAGTGTACTTGGTGCTGACAGCGGGTGCATGTGTATGCGCGGGTGCGCGGTCGTTCACTTCCTCGCCCCCCTTTTCCATTACGTGCTTTGCTTTGCCACTGCTTGCAATCATGAGCGCCTGCGCCGTTCTTACTCGACGTTGCGTAGCCATGCGAGGCACTTGAGGGAAGAGGAGGCGGCGAGAGGCGGTGCGTCCATCAACCCACCGGGACTTGCTGTACGCGCCCCCATTTTCCTACCCTTCTCTGCACCTTTGTAAGGCTGCTGTAACGCGCCCTTCTCTCTCTTCTGCCTGCTGTTGTTGAGGCTGTGTGTGTGTGCCAGCACCCGGCTGCTGCTGCTGCTACATAGGCACATGCACACACGCATGTATATATACGTGCGCATGACTGTTATTTGTTCGCGTTGCATAATCGCCCGTGAATAGTGGGGGAAGGGGGGAGGAGGAGGAGGGGAAGAGTTCGACAAGACGATAGATGACATGGTGTGTGTGTGCGCATGTGCCCAAAGTGCACATGTGCGTCTGTCTCTCACAAGTGTTGGATTCCGCATACGCCCGCTCTCTCTCACGCTCTTTCTGTGTCGATGTCCACCCCTGTTTGTGTGCTTGCTTCACGACTACTCCGTCTTATCGCTGTGCTGGAGTGCTCACACACGCGCGCGCTCTGGCCACCTCCTCCCCCGCCCCCTGGCCTGGTCGTTCTCTTCGCAGAACAAAGCGCACAGTGCTCTGCTTGCTGCTTTTCCTTTTGTTTTTTGTTCCGCCGTTGTCCCCTTCCCCTCCCTCCGTACGTGCAGGTACGTATGCGTGCATGTGTGCCTACGTCTGCGTGCGCACCAAGACATCTATCAACCTGCTCGGGGGTGCGCACTGGCCTCTTGTGTTGCCTCCGCCTCGCTTCTTTTGTCCTCAACTCTTCGGGCCACTTACTGGATGAGGCCGACGTCAGCGAAAAGAGAGAGAAAGCTGAGCCGACCATGCTGTGCGGTGGCTGTCACGGGCAGTCGCACCTATGATTGGCGGGTGCGCCGTTTGCATATTCGTGGAGGCTGTCAGGGAGTGAGTGTGTGCAGGCTTCATCGCAAGCTCTGCCAACTTTTTTTATGTCCTCCTCTACCGGCTCACCCCTCGGGAGAGAGGCGGCCGACTGGCCCCACGACGCTGGCACACGAGGTGCTCCCCATCACCACTGGCCTCAACACGCACACATCCCCTTCTCTCCTTACCTCCGCTGCTTGCTCGGTATCCCTCTCAACTTTATCTCTCTCTCTCGCCGCATTGCTTGTGTGGTTTCGGGTGGTGGGGACGGCATGCACGTATGGGTGTTGGCCCTCTGTGCGCGTGCGTGTGCACAAAGAGAGACCTGTGGAGTGAGCAGGATCAGCACACGTTTGCGCGGTGCGCTGACGAGCACACACTAGCGAGAGACGCAGCAGAGGACGTCTTCATCAGGGCGCCTTTTCCCCGTTTTCCTTCCCTTTTTTCCGTTGCGACGTATTGAGCGCATCGCCGCACCTTCTCTCGCCGCTCTGCTGCCTTGCCACGCTCTTCAGCTCTGCCAACATCATAGATTCGTTTCGCGGCACACTGGACGAAGCAAGTCCATACATCCACACAAACATAGAGAATACAAGTCTCAGCAGCAGCGACAGCTAGCCTCTTCGACTAGCCGATCCCCCCCTGCCAAAGACAGGGCACAGCAGGGATTGTGCGTACTAGTGGAAGACCGTCGGGAGGAGCGAGGCAGTCACGGCCGCAGCCTCGATATTTGCGAGACACCACCATGGAGGAGGTGTTCGCGAGTCAGCTGGTTGAACTGCGGAGGGAGCAGGAGCGGCTGGAAGAGCAGCTTGGCCACACCGCGCTCGGGGTGCCTCGCGGAACGTTTCGTGCCCTCAACACCACACTCGGAACTGAGACATATGCGGAAACACACCGCTGCGTGCGTGAGCTCACTGCACATGAGGCGAACAGTGCTGCCACCGCTGCCGCCGGGGCTGCTGCCTCCACTCGTAGCGACGGCGGTGGCGACGTACGAGGAGCGCCGCAACGCAAAGGCGAGACTGACACACGGAGAAGCTCCCCACAAGCCCCGGCGACCACCGGAGGGGCTGCCCGCATGAGCTGGAGCTATCAAGAACGCCTCAGCGAGCTCGAGTCCCTCAAGCGCAAGTACGAGACATACGCCCGGGAGGCCATGAACCAGTACTTCAGCTCCGTGGACGGTTACCAGGGCTACAAGGAACGCCGCGAAAAGATGATGAAGCACATAAAGCCATTTGGGTTTGAGTCTCGCGAGCTCGTCAAGCCGCCGCGCATCCGAGAGCAGCGCGCAGAGGCGGACCGGCGAGCGCGAGATGCCGCTGCAACAGAGCACCGTCGGCATCCGTACAAGGCGACCCCTGTGCCGCCGTCCACCTTCATGAACAAGTATGAGCTGATGGTCGAGGAGTGGTGCCAGCGCAAGGCCGCCATCGAGATGATGTCGCGCGAGCGGGCCCGCATTGCCAAGGATGACGCGGCTTTTGTGCGACTGTCTGCGCAGTCCTTACGCAGCACGCGGGAAGGGCTTATGGGTGTCGTCTACGGGCCGGATGGCAAGCCGGTCACACGGAACGAGGTGCGGCGACGTGCCCGAAGCGCGGACGTCACGAGAAGCCGGCGCAAAGGCACAGGGGCGCCACTTCGTGAGGTGCCGCTAGAGGTGCGAATGAAGCTGTGGCCGGCTCTAAGCGATCACGAGCGGCTTCGGCGCGAGCGCATCAAGTTTCTGGCGACAGTGCGCAAGTCCGAGGTGGACGCGGAGGTGCGGCAAGTGATGCCGCTCCTAACGAGCCCCTCGCCAGCTCGCTGGTACGACGCTGCTAGCCCAGGCGGCATCGACATGGCCGCCTTACTGGCGGCTGCAAACAGAGAAAATGCGGGCGCGGCAGCGCCCTGCTACGGGGTCGGCCAGGCCGTACTTCCCTCTAAGCCAACCCCATTCCATACCGCTGAAGCAGGAGCGCCGGCCGCTGCGCCGTCGCCTTCCACAGTGCCACCGCCACCGGCGGCTGCGAGTGGCTTGCCCCCGCTTACGTTGGTGCCCCCTCCTCCACTTCCTTGTGCGCCAACACCCCAGCCCCCTGGTGGCGCAGCAATGGCGGTGCCGGCGCCGGTGCCGGCGCCGGTGCCGACTCTTTCGGCTGCCGTTCCTGAGCCGCCCCCAGGTGCCGTGGCGCTGCCGCCCCTGCAAGTTGTTCCCACGGCGGTTCCCACCGCGCCTCCCCCTTTTTTTCCTACTGGTAGCGCTGCGCCGGCTCCTCCATCAGCCGGGCCGCCGCCGCCGCCACCACCGCCAGCGCCGGCTGCCTCCGCGCCCTCGCCGGCACCGACTGCTGCTGTTGTGGCACCAGTTTCTTCAGCCACCGCAGGTACAGCGGTAGGCTCGAAAGCAGCGAAACAGAGCACGCAGCAAGGTAGGGAGGCGGCGTGGCGCCAGTATAATCCGCAGCTGACCTTCAAGCCGAATGTACGGCCAGGTGTGCCAAATTTCGAGGCTCTTTGGGAGCACAACAAGGCGGCGCTCGCTCAGAAGAAGCTACAGCACCCGACGACGGTGCCGCAGCCGTTCGAATTGACACCTAGTGCGCGGGACAACAAAATTGTTGGACGTCGGCCGGCGCTCAGCGCCTCCGCACTCGGGCCGCCGCACCGCCACGGATCGTCGTCGGGCGATAAGAGGCGGCAGGCAGCGGACACGCCATCGATGCCAGCCGGGAACGTAACGGCACTTCCGTCCCCGCGCAGCGGCCCTCCTCGCGGCACCCGCGCTCACGCCCTGCGGACGCAGGCGATCTACTCGCACTATGTCAAACAGTCCGAGGAGCAGAATGTGACGGCGGAAGGTGATGAGCAATACTGGAAGGCGGTGGCGCAGCGACAACACGAGGTGCGGAAGCGCCTGTCTGCGTACCTGGTCGACCACCACGCCGAGCACGAGCGGGCAATCACGGAGAAAGTGCGGGCTCTGCGTGCTGCCATGCGGGAGAGCGAAAAGGCAGCCAAGGAGCGGCTGGCAGAGATGAAGCAGAGGGTCGCCGAAATGCCGCCGGTGTTCGCAGAGCCGGTGCACCTGAATGAGCAATCCAAGGTGCGCGTGGAGGCGGAGAAGATCGTCTTGCAGTCTCTCAAGGAAGCGGGGCTCGATGGCGCCACCATCAAGCGCATCCTCAC